>NW_027507758.1:623474592-623659592 GCF_037356315.1 Lithobates pipiens
ATGCCATGCCGTGCTTGCGCTGGTTTGTTTGGGGGACAGGAGCCACACTGGGGCTGATGTTTTGTCAGCTCTGCAGGGGCAGGCCGAGAGGTGGTTGACGCCACGCCAGCTTAAGCCAGGAATGGTGGTTTGTGACAATGGCACCAACCTCCTCTCTGCCCTCCGACAGGGACAACTGACCCATGTGCCCTGTGTAGCTCACGTCCTTAACCTGGTGGTGCAGCGGTTCTTGGGCAGGTACCCCGGCTTACAGGATGTACTGAAGCAGGCCAGGAAAGTCTGTGTGCATTTCCGCCGATCATTTAATGCCTGTGCTCGGCTGGCTGAGCTCCAAAAGGAGTTGAACCTGCCCAAGAACCGCCTTATATGTGACATGCCCACCAGGTGGAACTCAACGTTGGCCATGCTGCAGCGGCTGCACGCGCAGCAGAGGGCCATCAATGAGTACCTGTGCGACTACAGCACCAGGACAGGGTCAGGGGAGCTCGGTTTTTTCTCACCACACCAGTGGGGCATGATCAGGGATGCATGCACTGTCCTGTCACCGTTTGAGGAGGCCACAAGGATGGTGACAGTGCATGCATCAGTGACACTGTACCTCTTGTCCACCTCTTGGAGCATACGCTGTGTGGAATAATGGACAGGGCACTTGAGGCATAACAGAGGCAGGAAGAGGAGGACTTCCTTGCCTCTCAAGGCCCCCTTTATCCAGACAGTGTTCCTGCTGTGCCACCCATCACACAGGAAGAGGATGAGGAGGAGGAGGATGATTGTGTCAGCATGGAGGTGGAGGCTGGCACTCAGCATCAGCAGCAGCAGTCTTGTAGGGATGATTTACAGTCCCAAGAAACACGTGGACTTGTACGTGGCTGGGAGGAGGTAGCTGCGGATCATGTTGCCCTTAGTGACCCAGAGGACTCCGGACCGAATGCCTCAGCTAACCTACGCTGCATGGCCTCCCTGATCCTGCAAAGCCTGCGGAAGGATCCTCGTATTCTTCGGATCAAGGAGAGGGACCATTACTGGCTGGCCACTCTCCTTGATCCACGGTACAAGGGTAAGGTTGCCGACCTTATCTTGCCATCGCAGAGGGAGCAGAGGATGAGACATCTCCGGGAGGCCTTGCAGAAAGGTCTGTGCAACGCATTCCCAGAGACTGGGAGGTCACAAACTCCTGGTCCTGGACAACGTGTTGCTGAAGCATCGGTCAGAAGGAGCGGTGGAGAAGGTGGCCGTCTGACTGATGCTTTCAGACAATTTTTTAGTCCGCCGGCCCAAGGTATGATCGGTTCCAGCAACCATCGCCAGCGTCTGATTTACATGGTGCAGGAATACCTAGGGGCAAGGTCAGACTTGGACACCTTTCCCACCGAAAATCCTCTGGCTTACTGGGTCTTGAGGATGGATCACTGGCCAGAGCTTGCACAGTATGCAATTGAGCTACTGCCCTGTCCTGCATCCAGCGTTCTTTCGGAACGCACCTTCAGTGCTGCTGGTGGCTTTGTTACCGATCACAGGGTGCGCCTGTCCACCGAATCAGTTGATCGACTGACCTTCATCAAGATGAATCAGTCTTGGATCACCCACAGCTACCAAACACCTGAAGCTGATGTAACCGAATAATTTTTTTTGAAATATCACATCCCTTCAAGACTGCCTATGCTGATGCTGAGTGACTGTCCTGTTATGTTGATTGTCTATCCTCTTCCTCCTCCGCTGATATGTTGGAAGAACATTTCTGGTTCTGGGTGATGCCATCAGCCCAATTTTTCTGCCCCTGTTTAACAGGGGCGTTTAAGTACAATTTTTGATGCAATGCTTTGCAGCAGGGCTAATTCCTGCAATAAAACTAGAGTATATGGGAGAGGTTGCAGTGTGGTGGCACCAGCACCAGTGCCATCAGCCCAATTTTTCTGCCCCTGTTTAACAGGGGCGTTTAAGTACAATTTTTGATGCAATGCTTTGCAGCAGGGCTAATTCCTGCAATAAAACTAGAGTATATTGGAGAGGTTGCAGTGTCGTGGCACCAGCACCAGTGCCTAAGGCCCAATTTTTCTGCCCCTGTTTAACAGGGACATGTAATTACAATTCTTGATATAATATTTCACAGGAGGGCCCGTTCCTGTGCCCACCCAGAGTAACTGTGAGGACTTATAGTGTTGTGGCACCAGCACCACAACTACCAAAGGTCAATTTTTCTACCACTGTTCAATAATGGCATGTAATTACAATTCTTGATATAATCGTTCACAGCAGGGCGCTCCAGCGCCCACCAAGAGTCACTTTGAGGGCTTACAATGTTGTGGCAAAACCAACACCTTGTTCCGCCATTTCTGCAGAGCATATAGGGCAGGCCCCTACTTTCAAACATCCAACTTACAAACATCTCCTACTTGCAAATGGAAGGAGACAACAGCAAGTGAGATGAAAAAAGATGTACGACAAAACAAATTATACAGGGGTGACAACCCTTCCCTATGTTTTCCAAAAAGCTTAAAAATAGCTTTTTTTGACTGGAGCTACACTTTAAAAATGTACCAGTTGAAAATTACAAACAGATTCAACTTAACACAACAAACCTACACAGTCCCTGTCTTGTTTGCACCACCTGTATACTGCTGTTCTGAGTATATAGGGCCTGGGGGCCACACGCATTTCCTTTTTTTAATATGTTTACGGGGTTCCCCTTGATATGCGTACAAGACCCAAAGGGGCTGGTAATGGGCAGGGAGGGCTACCCATGCCATTTTTCTCAATGGTTTTCAACCATTTTGCAGGAACCAGATATAACATTAAAACCGCAAGCAGTTTTCAATTATGTTATTTCTGTTTAATGTCATTTTGTGCAGGGACTGTTGTAAACACGGGAAACACGTGGCACTTCACAGGCATACTACAGACACCCCCCATGCACCATATTTAAAGGAATATTTCACTTTTTTTTCACTTTAATCATCATTAACCACTTCAATACCGGGCACTTAAACACCTTCCTGCCCAGACCAATTTTGAGCTTTCAGCGCTGTCGCATTTTGAATGACAATTGCGCGGTCATGCTACACTGTACCCAAATAACATTTTTATCATTTTTTTCCCACAAATAGAGCTTTCTTTTGGTGGTATTTGATCACCTCTACGTTTTTTTTTTTTTGCGCTACAAATAAAAAAATACCGAAAATTTTGAAAGAAAAAATGTTTTTTTTTGTTTCAGTTTCAAAACTTTGTAAATAAGTAAGTTTTCTCCTTCACTGATGGGCACTGATGGGGCTACACTGATGGGCACTGATAAGGCGGCACTGATGGGCACCAATGTGGCACCAATGAAGAGGCACTGATGAGGTGGCATTGATGGACACTGATATGTTGCACTGATAGGCGGCACTGATAGGCGGCACGGACGGACACTGATAGGTGGCACAAATTGGCACTGATAGCTGGCACGGATTGGCATGGATGGGCGGCACAGATGGGCATGGATAGGCGGCACAGATGGGCATGGGTGGGCACTGATAGGCGGCACAGGTGGGCACTGATAGGCGGCACAGGTGGGCACTCATAGGCGGCACAGGTGGGCACTCATAGGCGGCATTGGTGTTATACTGTACTAATGGATGCCAATCAGTGCCAAACAATAATGCATGCCAATCAGTGATGCCCATTGTGGGCACTGTTTGGCATCCATTATGGGCACTGATTGGCATCCATTGTGCTGACTGGCATCCCTGGTGGTCTAGGGAGGATTACCTTTTCCCTGGTGGTCTGGTGGCGTCCCTGGTGGTCCAGTGTGGGCATCCTCGGGGGGGGGCTGTGCTGATAATCGATCAGCACAGACCCCCCCTGTCAGAGGAGCAGCCGATCGGCTCTCCTCTACTCGCGTCTGACAGACGCGAGTGAGGGAAAGCCGATCACCGGCTCTTCCCATTTACACTGTGATCAGCCGTGATTGGACACGGCTGATCACGTGGTAAAGAGTCTCCGTCGGAGACTCTTTACCGAGATCGTAGTTGCCGGGTGTCAGACTGACACCCCGCAACAACGATCGCCGCGATGCGCGCCCCGGGGGGCGTGCAGCGGCTCATCATCCTGATCACGTCATATGATGTCCGGTCAGGATTATGCAACCACTTTGCCACCGTCAATTGCCTATAGGGCGGGCAGCAAGTGGTTAAAATCAGTGCTCCCGCCAAAACGGCCATTTTTAAAAACATTTTAGGCATTGACCCATGTCCCCTGTTCGTTCGAATTTGGGGTCCGTTCGAAAGTTCTGGTGCGAACCGAACCGGGGCGGTGTTCGTCTCATCCCTACCCACCACTTGTACCGCACACAATTAAATAGCCCCTAGCTGAGAAGAAGGGTGGAACGTCACAGGCTATGTGTTACCTGTGTTGTTACTCTCCGGTAGCAGTATTTTGCCATCTTCTCTTTGGTCAGGAGAACTCATACTGCGAAGTACCACTAATTGGAGCTGGATATTACAGGCTGTACTGGACAAGGGTGGCCAATTTTGGAAAAGATTTTTGATAATGTTGAAAGTTGTCTTATGTGCAATGCTGGATTGCTTTCTAACAGTGTTATGTATGATAGGCACTCCGGAGCACTGTTGGAAGGGTCAGAGGTATTGTCTAAGGCCGCAGAGGTGGTTAAAGAGGTTGGGGTCACCAGTCTGAAAATACATTTTGTTAAAAAAAATGTCAGTTGATAGGGCAGTCACTTGCAGAGTTTTGGACAAAAGGCGACATGAAACTTTGAAAGGGTCCCATGAGGGATATTCATTTGCCTGTATGTGGTTCCCCCCCACCCCAGACACTGTCCTAGCAGACACTGGGGGAAGAGTTCCTGATGATGTTGACAAAAATGTGGTGCATAATCCACTTTGGAATAATGCTGGTGATGGTCAACAGAATAATGTGTTCCTAATCCCGGTTCAAGGGTAGCCAGGAAGGGGTTGCAAACCCTAAAAGACATGTAGCCCTACCCCCTAGAGGGCCGCTGGATTTTTGGATTCCCCTATTCCTGCACAGCCAGGCAACATGCATTTTGAACTCTCATTCAGAGACCATGGGTTTGTTTTTGTTGTTTTTATTGGGGAAACAACTTAGAGTATAGGGATTAGGGGGTGCCCAACTTGACTTGAAGAACAATGATGAGGACAACTTTCTTCTCTATGTACACCACAAAAATCAGCAAATCCTTGACTGCATTCCCTCTGGAACAGCGACAATTTTTTTGGACTTGACAAAAGAAATGCCCCTTCTAGAAGCTCTGTGGGGAATTTTAGCAAAAGTCCCAACTTGCAGGAGCTTTCTGTCCCCTTGGTAGAAATAGCTCTAAGTCCTGTACTTTATGTTTGTTAGGGAAATTTGGCTGTACGCTGTGCGCACACCATATCTCCTGTGCTAATAAGCACACATTTTGTCTAAGGATATAATGCACCTTACCTATCATTCTATTTCCCGTATATATCCCCAAGTAAACAGACATCACCATAGCTTACGTTCTCAGCTCCTCAGCATGACTGCCTTGCCAAGCAGTGCATTTGCTTTTTATTCACACACACAAAGGAAATCACAAACTGGAGGGTTTGCCTCCAACAGCCAATCGCCTCCTACACAGGATGTGACCTCACAGGAAATGAACAAATAAGGATGTAACAACACCGGATGTGAATATCAAGACAGGAAATTACCAAACAAGGATGTAGCAACACAGGATAAATTAATTTATACAACAACCAATGAACGATGACTACAATTCCTGCTGATGGGAGCTTATCTGCAGGTGTACGTCATGGCACCTCAAATACGTTGATCAGGAATAAAGGGGTGACGGGAGCGCACATCTGCTAAACCGATAATGTGTTTGCAGAGCGAACACATCCCCCCAAGACGATCGTTCTGTGCATTGCACAGGGGCCCTTCACTGGTGGACATATCCCCACTCCGCAAACACCTCTCTCCAAACAACAGGAAGTTTTCCACTACCTAACAGATCTCAACCAAGTGTCAGTCTTCCCTAGTCAGCTCTTTAGACCGGGTTGCGGGAGAACTAACACTGTGAGACACTTATGACAATACATATTAAAATACATCTTCATAAAATTTCCACAACAATGTAGGAGCACTATGTCCCCTCTCTTGAAAATACCAGCCCACCTGGCTGCTTGGCCCTTTAGGGCAAAATCACCTGTACATGATCTTCATCTTCGGGTCTCAGGTGCCAGTGCCCCACTGAAGCCCCGCGATTGGACACTGCAGGAGCTAATTAGTGGATCCGGCGGCCATAGGAACCCGGCGATTATTCGTAGAGAAGCAGAGCGGGCATCTGTCTATGTAAACAAGGCAGACCTCTGTTCTGCCAGAAAGAAAAATGGAGATCTCATGTTTCTGCTAAGCAGAAACATGGATCTCTGTTTTCCTTTAGTCAAAGCACTCCCTCTACAGTTAGAAAGCACCCATAGGGAAATTTAACCCTTTGATTGCCCCTGATGTTAACTCCTTCCCTTCCAGTGTCATTTATACTGTGTCAGCTGCAATGTTGCTGTTCCACTAAAAATCGCTGATAGCCGCCATTACTAGTAAAAAATAAAGAGCTCCTAAATCTATCCCATAGTTTGTAGACACTATAACATTTGCGCAAACCAATCAATATACTCTTATTGGGATTTTTTTTTTACCAAAAATATTTAGCAGGATACAGTACATATTAGCCTAAATTTATGAAGAAATTCGATTTTTACATTTTTTTTTATTGGAAATGTTTTATAGCAGAAAGTAAAAAATTATGTGTTTTTTTTCCAAATTTTGTTTATAAAAACCGCAGAGGTGATCAAATATAACTGAAAAAAGGACAAAAATTTTATTTGGGTGCAGTGTCGCAAGAACGCACAATTGTCAGTTAAAGTAGTGCAGTGCAGTATCACAAAAAATGGCCTGGTCAGGAAGGGGGTAAAACCTTCTGAAGCTGAAGTGGTTAATAAAAGTGGACAGAAACAGCCTTGAAAGGCAGATCTGGCATAGATTGAACTCACTCAGAAGCACTACCAATGAGCTAAACATCTCCCAAGTTGTCACAGTTGGTGGAGAATGCGGGCAAGACAGTGGCGCTCCAGATCCTCTCATGCCAGAACAGTTGCCAGAGACTGTTTTGCTCAGCAGTGTGTGCAGCAGGTGGTATGAACTGAACTCACTGCGAAGCACTACCAATGAGCTAAACAACCCCAAAGTTTTCACAAGATATAGAGATCTCTAAAATAAGTATGGGGTCTCCACACTTAGGTCCCTTTCACACGGGGCGGATCAGTAATGATCCGCCCCGTGATGATCCGCTCGCTCAGCGGGGATCGCTCCGTTGTCCCTGCTGAGCCGGCGGCGGACAT
This sequence comes from Lithobates pipiens, assembly GCF_037356315.1. Classification (NCBI taxonomy): domain Eukaryota; kingdom Metazoa; phylum Chordata; class Amphibia; order Anura; family Ranidae; genus Lithobates; species Lithobates pipiens. Next base: position 623,481,969 of record NW_027507758.1, read on the forward strand.
GGCGGTCTCCGCACACTGTGCAGGGACCGCCCTGTCAGCTCTCCGCTCTCCTCTATGGGGATCCTCTCTGCAGACAGATAGAAAAATAGGATTTTCCTCCATCCGCAGAACCGGACAGTAGCGGAGGCGGACGATAGTGGGTGTCTGCGGCTGTTCATCCGCAGACACCCGCTATCCCATAGGGATGAATGTATGCCCATATTTCATCCGCAAACGGATGGATGAAATACAGACATATCGTCCACATGTGTGAAAGGGGCCTTAGATCTATGTGAACATCCAACATTTCTAAGATTCTTCATTATTTCACCCAAAACTGAAAACCTTTTCAACATTCTATCAACCTTATTTGAGATCTTCCCAGGTTCCTGCTGGTAGAATCTTTTGGAAAAAATACAGCCATTTATACTGTAGCACTGACGCCCGAAAGAGTGGCTGATTTTATTGGGCTTACCTTTACCTTCTTGACCTCATGGATGTCTAGGAGTTTCCCGAGGTTGATGGCCCAAAGGATTGTAGAGACTGACACTGAATCCAATTTAAGGATTTTTATTTGCAAAAAAGGTAGACAAAAAACACAGTCTCTCAATGAGGGATCGAGGGTTTTAGGTAGAAAGTTCAGGTACTTTTGGGACTTAGTCAAATTAGGTAGTCTCTCACTATAGAAATCCAGAGAATAGCCATTCACAACTGTATCCTCACAGCTACCGGATAGACCTCCTTTCACTGGGCCTAGCAGCCGATAGAGTGCTCAGATAAAGCAAAGCTTCTGCCACAGACTTGCATATGGAACACTTGAATAAAGTCTCTGCCACAGAGTTGTTGTAGAACACTTGTATAAAGTCTCTGCCACAGACTTGTTGTAGAACACTTGTAGTCATGGGCGTCCACAGGTAGGGGCAAGGGGGGTCAAGTGCCCACCCCCTGGAATCAGGGATCAGATCTTAAATTCAGCACAGTTCCATCACTTTTGGGGTGACACCATTAACGTTCTGTCAAGCCCCCCTATCAGTGTAATTTGTCTGCGGGCTCTTTTACCTGCTCAGTCCAGCAGAGAACTTGGCAGGGCTGTGACAGAAGAAAGGCGAGCTGTGGGCTATCAGGTTTCCCCCGGTCACCCCCCCCCCTTTTCTCCTGTCAGGGAGAAGAGACGATGGCTCTCACCAGGTTCCCCGTCCAGCTTCTTGTCCACTCCATTCCTTCCCTATTAGCCACAACTGAGGGCCAATCAAAGGAGACTAGGAGAGGAGAGCATCATGGGACATGTAGTCCCTAAGATTGGCAGCCCCATTTTCCACAGGGAGGAGGCTACAGCTCGATCAAGAGAGAGATTGAGAGACTGCAGCCTGGAAAAAAGCTGAGGGAGAGAGTGCTACAGGATAAAGAATGAGGAGTGTGTTGGGCAGAAGCCAGAGAGAGAGAGAGAGAGAGAGAGAGAGAGAGAGCCACGCTGCCCAGCGCCACCAGAGAGAGAGCTACACTGCCCCATACCACCAGAGAGCCATGCTGTCCAGCACCACCAGAGAGAGGCATGCTGCCTAGCACCACCAGAAAGAGAAAGACTGAGCCACTGCCAGGGTACATACATGCTACACTACTGACCAGAATTGCCCCCGGGGAACCCAGAGTGAGCGATCGTCCAGCCGGAGGGATCACTGCTGTAGTTTCACTGGGTCTGGTAAGAGGGCCTGTCGGCCTTTAGCCACTACTTATCCTAGGGACTGTACTATGTCTGCAGTCTCTGACCATGATAATGTGATAATGACATTGTCGAAAAGGGGCGGCGCATGGGTGACCCTAAAATTATGCTACCCCCTGAAAAAAGTTCTGCGGATGCCCATGCTTGTAGTATAAAGTCTCTGCCACAGATTTGTTTTAGAACACTTGTAGTAACTGAAGAATGTAGACAAATTTAGAGAGCCCTCATACGGTACCAGTATCTTGCAGCCTGTCCGGCGATACCGTTACGGGTGTAGATTCACTTGAGGTCTTTCAACGAAGCCTCCTGGCTCTTTCTGAGAAGTCAGTCTTCCGCGTGGCCTTCTCCCGAAGAGTCCTCCCCTGGTTGCTTCCTCAGTTCCTGGGCCTCTCCACAGATGAGATGGCACCGGACCACCTCCGAATCCTCCCTCCAGTTACTTTGCCTTGGGCTAGCCAGCCCGAGACTCGGAATTGGATGGATCCGCACCCCAGGCCATGAGAGCCATGGGGGCTGGTCAGGAGGACCAGGACCAAACAAACAGAAAGATCTTCTGGACCGGAACCCAAAAGCATGTGATGTCAGTACCTTAAGTACCCTCTCCCTGAATGCACAGCAAGACGACACTCCCACTGGGCTGGTTCTTAGAAAGAATTGGCACTCAATGCGCCTAGCAGAACTGCGTTCTCACACTTGCAAGTGATGACAGCGCCACTTATGGCTAAGTAGAACACAGTGCAATCCAGCTAGACTGGTTCTGAAACCATAATTTGGTATAATTAAACCCAAAACCAAACTGCGGTTCTAGGAACTTTAAATAGAGAAAAACATATAGTGCGTGCTCTACAGGAGCCAGCGCTACAATACCTATTTTCACACAACTAAGACATGTTTATACTGGATGCAGGCAAGTGCATTTTTTTTTTTGCAGTACAGCAACAGAATTCACAGCAAATGCACATGTGAATGCACAGGAATGAGCATGAATACACAAGAAATCACATGCAGATACAACTTTGTAACAAGAGTAAATTGAATAAAGGAAAAATCATTGCAAAAAAATAAACTGAGAAAATATGTAGACACACTGAAAAGGCATATAGACTGAAAATGCACTGAAAACCCAAGTAAAGTACTGCAAAGACATGTAAATGTACTGTAAACACATGAAAATGCACTGCTAACACACGGAACATACTGAATATGCATAAAAATCAGCCCCGTCCCCCCTTCCTCACACGCAAACACGTATGTAGGTTAATGCTGCGACTTGTAGTCCTTCACTTTTAGGGGATGTGACCCCCCCAAAAGCTGAAGGACTATAGGTCCCAGCGTGAACCCCTCAGGACTGAAGATGTGATCCCCCCTATTAGTGAAGAACTACAGGTTCCAGCATGAGCCTATGAAATCTATTGGGTCACACCCTTAATTCTCAGGGCTCCGTGCTGGGACCTCCCGCATGGGAGGAGTCACATCAGCAGCAAGAGTGGCGTTCACTTTCCCAGGGCTCCGGTGTGTCAGACTTGTGGCAGGCTATGGGTGAAAAGTGGCACACTGCATCTGGTGGCAGGCTACGGGTGAAAAGTGGCACACTGCATCTGGTGGCAGGCTATGGGTGAAAAGTGGCTGTCAAGAAGGTCAGCCCGGCCATCTGACTGTCCCCAGAGGTTCTGTCCGTAAAGTCCGTGATAAAGGTGGCAGTCGCAGGTGGGCGCACGCGGGTGCGCATTAACGCTGGTGGGCACACGCGGGTGCACACTGTTGCTCCCGGGCGCACGCGGGTGCGCGCTAGTGATGTTGGGCGCATGTGGGTGCGCAGAGAGGTTGGCGTGCGGGCGTGCACGTGAGCACGCGTGGCGTGACAGCTCTTGGCGCCAAAGGGGTTATTTAAAGGGACCTGTTACCTTGCCTCCTTGCTGTCCGGTCTACAGCGTTTCTGAAGTGACCCCCTTGTACCTGCCTGATTCTCGCTTACTCCTGTGACCCGGCTTACCCTGACTACTACTTGCTTGCTGCCTGCCCACGACCTCGGCTTGTCTGACGATTCTCCTGCCTGCTGATTCGGTACCTTACCTGCCTGCCTGTTCCTGACCCGGCCTGTTCACGACTTCATCCAGCCTGCTGTTCCTCTACGGTTCCTGCCTTCCAGTATTCTACTCCATCTACTTGAAGGTCTGCTGAGAGTAAGCCGTACTACAAGACACCTTCCCCGCTTCTTCAGTGTGTGCGTATCCTGCAGCTCCTGCTTCCTGCTGATTCCTGTTCCAGTCTGCACCTGATCCTCTTCAGCTTCCGGAGTCGGACTAGCCCTTGCACCAGTGTCCTGCTAGGCACTTGTGCCCCTTCCGCACTCTCGAGCCTCTGTCTCCTCTACCAGGAGTTCCTGAGCCGGAGGAACACGAGTTACCGCTCCCAGCATCCGTGGGCTCAACCACCAGGTACGTGACAGTACCAGACAGCCATGTCCGAGCCCACGCCGGGAGCCTCTCCGATGGATGAACTCTGCTGTCATCTTGCCGGGCTCACTCAGGCTGTGAAGAGCGTGCAAGAAGGATACAATCGTCTGGAGGGCCAAGTTCAAGCTCTGTCGGTGTCTTCACCTTCTTCATCAGGACCAGCCCCTACTCCCTCTGTGGTGATGCTGCCACCCGAACCAAGGGTCCCCACGCCTGAGCGGTTCTCGCGGGACCGAAGCAAATTCAGGGCTTTCCGTAATGCCTGCAGTTTATTCTTTGCCCTGCAACCCCGGACTTTCTCGCTTGAATCCACTAAGGTGGGGTTCATCATTTCTCTGCTACTGGGTGAACCACAGTCCTGGGCCCACCGCCTTCTTGAGCAAAATCACGTCTCCCTTGATAACTTGGACTCATTCTTCCAGGCGATGTCCCAGCTTTACGAGGACCCTCAATTGACAGCTACTGCAGAGGCGGCTTTGCACTCCCTACAGCAGGGCCGCAGACCTGTAGGGGACTATGTATCTGAGTTCAGGTGCTGGAGTTCCGATACCAACTAGAACGACGCCGCCCTGCACTACCAATTTCGTGCGGGACTCTCTGAGAACTTGAAGGACAAGCTGGCCCGAGTGGGTGTCCCAGAGACTTTAGAAGCTCTCATTAACCTCTCCATACAGATTGACAGGAGGTTAAGGGAGCGGAGATCAGAACGCTCTGCCGGTCCTTCCCGTCCAGTTTGGATGCTTCCCCCGTTACCAGCTACCCTCAACCTGCTTCTTCTGCTCCGGTGACTTCTTCCTCCGATTCTTCTGAACCCATGCAACTTGGCCTCCTGCGGCCTTCTCTCACATCGGAAGAATGTTTGCGCAGGAGGACTAACAACCTGTGCTTGTACTGCGGGGAACCCGGACTTTACGTGAGGACCTGCCCAGCCAAGCTCGGTAAGTGCCCAGCCACTACCTCTGTTCCTGTACCCACTTTACCTGTAAACGCTTCTCATCTGGCTGTTTCCGCTCTTTTACAGCTTCCAGGAGGGAGTATCCGGATCACCGCAATTATTGATTCTGGAGCTTGCAGTGGCTTTATGGAGTTGACCTTTGCCATCAAGAACCACGTTCCTTTACGGCCCAGGGCAAGGGGACTTTCAGTACACTTGGCCGACGGTTCGGTTCTTAAGTCTGGGCCAGTTACGCAGGAGACAAGACCCCTGTTGACCACCATTTCCGAGAACCATCGAGAACTATTATGCTTGGATGTTATTGAATCCTCTTTATTTCCGATCATCCTTGGCATGCCCTGGCTGAAAGCCCATAACCCTCAGATTGACTGGCGTACCGGGAAGATCAACTTCTCCTCCTCCTATAGTGAGGCCCGGAGTGCAATGACTGCAAGGAAGATAACGGAGGACCGGGCATGACAGGGATGGATAGGGCAGCAGGGGGTTAATTTGGAGGCAGAAGCTGGGAGGAGGAGCTGGGAGAGTCCGTTGCTGTAGGGAGGCGGAGCGGCTTAAAAGGTGGAGGGGGCGGAGCTTTGAGCCAGTCCGTCGGAGGGGAACCAGAGAGGAGGCAGTTGTGTCGCTGCTCCTCTGAACATGTCGGAAGTGGATCGGCTGTTGGCGGAGCTTCGTCGTCAAGCGGAGGAGCGTGGACCGGACTGGCTGCGGGCGCGGATTGGTGGAATGGCGGGAGCGGTCGGATCGAACGAAGGGGACGAGCGAAGGGGTGAGATGCTGCCGCGCGCGCGGAGGTCTAGGCCTCCGGCGCGTTTTTCTCCCGGGCCTGACCCTCGGCCGCCTCGTCTGGTGCGTAGCCCCGGGGAGGATCGTTCTCTCCCGCCGGCGAAGAGGTCTCAGGGGACTGTGGGGGGTGCTGAGCGGCCTGCACGCCGCGTACCCGGGGGGGGGAGGGGCGGGCCTCGTGGACGGCGGGCGGCCATCTTGCCTGCGGGGGGGGGTGATGGGGTGGTGACTGCTGGACGCTCTGCTGAGGGGGGGAGGGCGGCCATCCTGCCTGCCGGGGGGGGATGCTGTAGGGGCTGCTGGACGCTCTGCTGAGGGGGGGAGGGCGGCCATCCTGCCTTCGGGGGGGGGCGGATTCCTTGTGTCTGGTGGACGCTCTGCAGAGGGGGGGAGGGTGGCTCGGGGTGGCTCAGCTTTGGCTCCGGCTGCTCGGGACAGGGGAGATGTCGCAAGGCCCGGGCAGGTACGGGGATCGCCTGCGGGATGCTCTGCTCAACGTGGATCGGGAAGCGCCCAGGGGTCTGCTGCACGTAGGGCTGGCAGGGCTGGTTCACGTCGCCAGACTGCCGTGGAGGGATCGGCTGTGCGTGTGGCTGCTCCCCTGCGGGTTGCACCGTCGGCCTCCGGGGTCTCTTCCCCCGGGGGGCTTACACCTCCTTCTACGTGGGGACCAGATGATCGTTCGGAAGGGGAGGTCTCGGAAGATGATGTCTGCCGGAGACGGCCCTGGGGGCCGCCGCGGGAGCAGCCACGGCGGCCCCCAGGGCCGTCTCCGGCACCTCCGCCGGGGGAGCCACCCACGGGGTCACAGGCGGTGGGGCCTGCCCCCGGTCGAAGCGACCAACCAACGCCCGCAACCCATCCATAACATCCCGCAAGGTCCCGGCAGAGTCCCCCCCCCCGGCACCCGCGTCGGGGGCCAGTGGCGGCTGCGGACGGAGGGAAGAAGGATGCGATTGTGCGTGAGGACATCGTCCGGTTGGCCGACGCGGCGTGGTGTGAGGTTTACGTGTGTTTCGAGGGCCCGCTGGGGGCTCATTTGAAGCAGGAGGTCCGGGAAAAAATTTGGAAGGGGGAGTTTGTGGAGATTTTTTCTCTTCTCCCGTTGGAGAAGTTTAACTTGGATAGGGTCAAGCCCGACGATTCCAAGAAGGAGGACGAGGAGAAGCGGCGGTATCGGCTGATTCCGCGCACGTTCTCCAACTGGCTTCAGGCGTTTGCCATCTTGGCGAGTGTCATTGGCGAGAAGAGCCCCGAGCATTGTTCGGGGCTTTTCTGTTACATGGATGCGATCGGTGAGGCCCATCGGGCGTATGGGGGGGTGGCTTGGCTCCGGTACGACGAGCAGTTTCGGCAGCGCAAGGCGGTGCGGCCAGAACTGCGGTGGGACCATAAGGACATCAGCCTTTGGATGCGGCTAATGTCTTCGGTGAGGGCTGCACCTCAGTTTTTTCAAGGGGGGGCCGGGAGTGCGTCTACCTCTGGACTGTCGGCCGGAAAAAAGTGGGGGGTTTGCTGGCAATATAACGAGGGTGCCTGCAAGTTCGGGGGCTCGTGCAAGTTCAAGCACGAGTGTTCCGGTTGCGGGGGGGCCCACGCGTTGTCCCGTTGTTTCCGAAAAGGGAAGCGGGCGGGGGATGCCGCTCGGAAAAGGGAGGACGCCGGTGATGCTGGCAAGGATGCTCCCTTTTCTAAGTCGGTATCCGGATAGGGCGGCAGCGCGGTTGTTGGAGGCAGGGTTTCGGGATGGCTTTCCGATTCCGTGCTCGTTGCCCGGGGTACCGCGGGTTGCCAGGAATTTGAAGTCGGCGTTGGAGCGTCCGGGGGTGGTGGGCGAAAAGCTGCGGAAGGAGGTGGAGTTGGGGCGTATGTGGGGGCCAAGCCATGGCCCGACTTGGTGGTTTCCCCATTGGGGGTGGTCCCCAAGAAGGAGCCGGGGAAGTTTCGGCTCATTCATCACCTGTCCTTTCCGAAGGGGGGCTCGGTGAATGATTTCATCGACCCGGAGGTGTGCACTGTTTCTTACACGTCATTTGACGCCGCTGTCCGGTGGGTGCAGCGGTATGGGCGTGGGGCACTGATGGCCAAGGCCGATGTGGAGTCGGCTTTTCGGCTGCTTCCGGTTCATCCTGATAGCTTCCGGCTGTTGGGATGCTGCTGGCGCGACGAGTATTTTGTCGACATGTGCCTGCCGATGGGTTGTTCAATCTCCTGTGCGTACTTTGAAACGTTTAGCTCCTTTTTGGAATGGGTGGTGCGGGATACGGCGGGTCTGGAGTCGGTCATTCATTATTTGGATGATTTTCTCTGCGTGGGCCCCCCTGCCTCCGCTGTGTGTGCGATTTTGTTGTCCACGTTGCAGCACATCACGGGCAGGTTTGGGGTTCCCCTGGCGGCTGATAAGACGGAGTGCCCGACGTCTGAGCTGAGTTTCCTGGGGATCGTGATTGATTCCCAGGCTATGGAGTGTCGGCTGCCAGAGGCCAAGCTGTTGGATTTGCAGCGGGAGATTCGGGAGATTCAGGGGCAGCGGAAGGTCCAGTTGCGGACCTTGCAGTCGCTTTTGGGTAAACTGAATTTCGCCTGCAGAATTATTCCCATGGGGAGGATATTTTGCCGGCGGCTGTCGGCGGCAACAGCGGGGGTCAGCGTTCCTACTCATTTTGTACGGCTGGGGGGTGAGCACCGTGAGGATCTGCGTGTATGGCACGAGTTTTTGGCCTCTTACAATGGCCGGGCCCTGTGGATGGCGGGCCCGGTCAGTAACTTTGATTTGGATTTGGTTACGGACGCGGCGGGTTCCTCGGGTTACGGGGCGTTTTTCCGGGGACGGTGGAGTGCGGAGCCTTGGCCGGAGGCTTGGCGGACGGCGGGGTTCCTGGGCAACCTGGTCCTGTTGGAACTGTTTCCGATCGTGTTGGCTATGGAGTTGTGGGGGGAGGAGTGTCGGAATTTGAAGTTGCGCATTAATTGCGACAACATGGGGGTGGTGCAGGTGGTGAACCGGGTGTCGGCTTCTTCCCCTCCTGTTATTCGTTATTCAGTTGGTCCTGCGTTGTTTGCAGCTTAATGTTTTTGTTTACGCTGTTCACATCCCGGGCGTGGAAAACGAGCTGGCTGACTCCCTATCTCGTTTTCAGTGGGACCGGTTCCGGGAGCTGGCGCCGGGCGCGGAGGCGGACGGGGCACCTTGCCCGGAGTGGATCTGGAAGCTGCCCTTGGAGTCGCTGCCGGATGGATCCGGCGGTCAGTGAGTGGGCCCACCTGGTTGGCCTATTCTAAGGTTTGGTCGGAATGGTCTGGTCTGGTTCGGGAGGCGGGGGTGGTCGATCGGGTCGCTGACTGGCGGTTGTTGGTTATCTATTTTGTGGCTCGGAATATGGAGGGTGGGGCGTCTGTGTCTGCGATCGGTCGGAAGTTGGCGGGTTTGGCCTTTTTGTTTAAGCTGTTGCGGGTTGAGGACTGGACAAAGGATTTTTGGGTGCGTCAGGCGTTGAAGGGTTATCGCAGGCGCTGCAGGGTTCAGGATACGAGGAGGCCAGTGACGTTTGCTATTTTGCAGGCGATCTGTGCTCAGTTGGGGGTGGTGTGTTCTTCGGAGTATGAGGTGCGATTGTTTCGGGCTGCTTTTTCTTTAGCGTTTTATGGGGCTTTTCGCGTTGGGGAGTTGGTTAGCCCGTCCAAGCACGTGGCCGGGGGGTTGTTTGACGGGGAGGTGCGCTTAGGGGCGGACAGGGTTGGCCTCTGGCTGCGCAGGTCCAAGACGGATCAGCTGAGCAGAGGGGTGCTGGTGTCGCTGTTTGCTTTACCAGGATCGGGGGTGTGCCCGGTGGCGGCGGTGCGGGATTTTCGCGCTGTCCGTGGTGGGGGGGAGGGTCCATTCCTGTGTCACGCGGGAGGGTCCTTCTTGTCGAGATACCAGTTTGTTTCGGTTTTTCGTAAGTGTTTACGGGCGGTAGGCCTGGTTGGGAAGGAGTTTGCATCCCATTCGTTCCGGATCGGGGCGGCCATGGAGGCAGCCCGGTGCGGTTTGGATGAGGCTGCGGTTCGCAGGATTGGGAGATGGGAGTCGCGGCGTTTTCGTTCTTACGTCAGGCCGCACTTGGTTTTACTTTAATTGTAGTGTTTTGGGCTCTTTAATATAAAAAAAAATAAAAAAAAAAAAAATTAACAGGGGTTTGAACTCCGGCATAGGACGTGCACGGGATTCTGTTGGTGGGTTTCCTGCACTGCCTGTGCTGGGGTTGCGGGTATGGTTCTCTTTTCATGTTTGTATGTTACCGTGTGTGACTTTGTGTTAGGCTCGCTGTTTTGTTCCTTTCTCTGGGGGTTTTTTACTGGTGGGTTGTTTGGGTGATTGAGTTGGTGTTAATTTTGCTGGGGTTTGGGGGTTGGGGTGCTTTTACGTTGTTGTTTTTTCTTTCAGATGGAGGTACGGCTCGCCTCGTCTGGATCGTGGGCCACTCCTACGTGTGTTGGGGGGCCAGGAGAGGAGATCAGCGTCCGGAGGGCAGGCAGCTGGGGATTTCCAGGGGGGAGGCGTGTTTGCAGTGGTTGGGCGTCCCTGGGCTGCGCTGGGGTAGCTTGGTGTCGGAGATTGAGAGACATGTGTCTCGGGGGGGTCCCCCGGCGGTGTTGGTGATTCACGCGGGGGGGAATGACCTGGGGGTCGTGAAGATCCGGGACTTGCTGGCGGATATCAAGTCTGATTTTCTGCGGCTGCGTTCCCGCTTTCCGGGTACGGTACTGGTGTGGTCGGACATCGTGGCGCGGACGGCGTGGCGGTGGGCTCGTTCGGTGTCGAGCATCCAGAAGACCCGCATTCGGGTCAATAAGGTTATTGGGCGTTTTGTGACCAGTCAGGGCGGGATTGTGGTTCGCCACCGGGAATTGGAGTGCAATGTGGGCATGTACCTTAGGCGGGATGGGGTGCATCTGTCTGATGTGGGGATTGATTTGTGGTCCTTGGGTCTGCAGGAGGGCATCCGAAGGGCGTTGCGGGTGTGGGGTGGCCCGCAAGGGTAAGGTAGTCACCCTTGTGGGCTGTGGCGGTGTGTGTCTGGTGGTCTTTGACGGTTGGCGGTAAAAATCAGAAGTCATCTGATATGGGGTGGGGGGCCCATTGCTAAGATGGGTCCCTCTGGTGTATTCCTGAACGTTGGAGGGAATACCGGTATGGTTGTCACTGCGGAGGTTGTCTCAGAGCGGTCACAGCTCGAGGCCTGGAGAAGTGGGAAGTGGGTACCGCAGTGACTTGTTGGTTGGTAAAGTTATGGGTCACCGTCAGAGATCACCAGACCGGGCATGTTAGCTAGATGCTATTTCATTACCAGATGTGTGTTATTGGTTATATGTTTATGTTTACAAGTATATTTTATATTGTACATTCTCTTGGTTATATATATATATTTATGGAGATATATATTTATATATTTTTGGTTGGAGTATTTTTGAGGTTTGTAATAAAGGCTGTTGTGGCCATTTTACTCCAAAGCAAGGTGTGGTCTCTTACTTATGGTATAACATGGGGGGTGGAGGTTGGAGTATATGGGCAACAGGTAATAGTGGGGGCCTTTAGACTACCCTGGTCATGTAATCGGCATTGCCTGATAAGGACTACCAATGTTTCTCCATCTTTGTTATGCCTGGAAGCTGACAAGGAAATTCACCAACCTGTTCCTAAAGTTTACCATGAGTTCCTGGACGTCTTCAACAAGAAAGGTGCAGAAACTCTCCCTCCACATAGGCCTTACGATTGCCCGATCGAGCTCCTTCCAGGAGCCAAAATCCCCTTCAGACGGATCTTCCCCCAACAGAGCTGGATTTGGGGACATTGAAGATGTATATTGACGAGAACCTGGAGAGGGAATTTATCCGACCTTCTACCTCCCCTGCGGGAGCCGGAATCTTCTTCGTGGAAAAGAAAGACCACTCGCTGCGCCCCTGTGTTGATTATCGGGAACTTAATTAAATAACTATCAAGAATCGGTACCCTCTACCTCTGGTACTCGAACTGTTCCAGAGACTGGGGACAGCGGCAGTATTTACTAAACTGGATCTCCGTGGGGCCTACAACTTAGTCCGCATCCGGAGTGGCGACGAGTGGAAGACTGCCTTCCGCACCCGGTTCGGGCACTTCGAGTACCTGGTCATGCCCTTTGGTTTGTGCAACGCACCTGCTACGTTCCAGCACTTTGTGAACGACATCTTCAGGGACTATCTTGATCTGTTCGTTATTATTTATCTTGATGACATCCTGATCTTTTCTCCCTCTCTGCCCGAGCACCGCGAGTACGTTAAAAAGGTGTTAACCAGACTCCGTTGTCATGGCCTGTATGCGAAGCCAGAGAAATGTGTGTTTGAACATCAGAGTATCCAGTTTCTGGACCTGATCATCTCTGTGGAAGGCATTCAGATGGACTCACAGAAAGTTTCCAAATTCCAAATTCCCTGTCAATCCTGAGACTGCATTCCCCAGGGTGTCCCTGAATGGCAGTTTGGAAATGTGGTCACCTTAGTGAAGACTGGCTCTTGCACGTCCCCGATCTCAGCAATAGATTGTATTTCATTTCTCATAGCAAGCATCCTGGCAATGTGCTAGAGCTGGAGAAGAGAGCTAGTTCTTGGGGTTTTGGAAAAAGCATGTGCACTTATCTCCAACTATACAATGCAGTGCTTAGTGCCCAGGGGCCACATGGAGCCCATTGCCACTTTGTGTGACTCATTGGTCCCCTGCAGATACTTATCTGTAATCTATCATGTACTATGTCTCCAGTCTATGATTTCTGAAGCATGTCCCCAGTCCCCAACAACCCCTGCAGCATGTTCATAGTCTTTCTGCATTGATTTCTTGTATCATGTCTGCAGTCTCTGAGCATGTCTGTATCATGTCTGCAGTGTCTGACCACCTCTTGTATCATGTCTGCAGACTCTGACAATCTGTTGGCGCATGCCTGCAGTCTCCAAAGTCTTTTGGAGCATGTCTGCAGTCTCTGACCATCTCTTGGAACATGTCTGCATTCTCTTGGAGCATGTCTGCAGTCTCTGACCATCTCTTGGAACATGTCTGCATTCTCTTGGAGCATGTCTGCAGTCTCTGACCATCTCTTGGAACATGTCTGCATTCTCTTGGAGCATGTTTGCAGTCTCTGACTATCTCTTGAAGCATATCTATAGTTTGGCCATCTCTTGGAGCATGTCTGCTGTCTCTGACCATCTCCTGTATCATGTCTCATGTATCATGTCTGCAGTCTCTGACAGTCTCTTGGAGCATGTCTGCAGTCTCTGACTATCTTCTGTATTATGTCTGTAGCGGATGACATTTTGGAAAAAATGTCATACGCGTGTAAATTTAGTTTTTTGCCTCAGAACAGTAGGGGTTCTGAGGGTTGATTACATAGGTTGGCCTTAACACCAGTCTGGCCAGGCTGTGTTTGGAAGTTCTGCCTGGTCATGTGAACGGTGAGGTGCGCATGACAGGCCAGAACCAGGCCTGGTTGGATGTTTGGGTATCAGCCTTCTCGGAACCAATCAGTGGGAGTGCTGGGGCCCGCTGAGGAGTCTGAGAAGGGGTACTTAAGAGATGTGGGTCACGTGTTCAGCAAGAGGAGTTTGCAGGACCCGTGTGGTCTGTTCTGGTTCCAGGACCGGGGTAGCCCTGTGAGGGGTCCCGGTTACGGGGTGTTCGACACCCCGCAACATGTTCCTGTTGGAGGCCCCTGATAGACCTGTCTGGTCTGGGGTAGGGATCCCTCTGTTCCCGAGACTCGGACCCGGCTGGTCCGAGGCGCAGTAACTGAGGGAGGATTCAAGGTGTCCGGGTGTGCTCTCGGCTTGGAGAGGCATCACAGCTCGTGGAAGTGCCGGCAAATGGCATCCTGGGAAGTGCCTGGTTACCGAGTTGGGAAGGACATTGACAAATTCACGCTTTTCCAGTACCATTGAGGAGGCGGAAATGTTTTTTAGGTACTGAGGAAAAGGTTCCTGTTCACCCTTAGTTACAACTTGTACACGTTCATAGGATTGCGTCAAGCTTTGAGTCAACGTGCTGAATGACATAATCTCTGGCTAGAGATCTGTTGAGCCTTGAAGTACCCATCTGCGAGTGGCTACTCTCTGGGTGGAATTAGAGACTTTGCTAGATCTGCAGTTAAGGTGCCTGAGTTCTTCACCCGTGCCCTCTGTTCCCATGAGAGACTGTGTTATTGGATGTTACTACTGCAAAATAAAACCTTTGTTAAAGGACTTCATCTGTGTCAGTGTTCAAGTCGTTGGGTATCAACCCTGGGAACCCCTAGACATGGAAGAGCAGGCCAAGAGAAGGTAACTGGTAAGCCCAACAAGTCAAGGCTGCCCAGCAAGGGTTGTGGTCGCTACACGTCCATACCTCTGCTATGCTGTCTCTGATTATTTTAATGAAGTTCTTTAAGTTAGGCTCAGCCAAAGCAATCAAAGCATATTTTATAGGTACAAGGAAGCATGGGTTTTGCTTAACCACATGACTTAAGCTCCTCCCACTGCTAGGCGCTTGAACACAATTTACCACGACGTAGCGTGCCGCAGGTCTTTTTACTCCTTCGGTGTTTATCATTCTGAAGTTCAGAATTGGAAGGTGTGTATTTCTATCCCCCTTGGTGGGAGTGAAGATGACCCATCTATAAGGATAAACAGTACATACACACACAGCACAAGGCCGTGTTCACGCTATAAGACGTTTCTCTGGGCTGCAGTTCATCTGATCTCACTTATACCGAGATTGAACATCATAAATAGGAAGTTCCGGGTGAGAGGTGAGTCGGGAGGAAGTAGAGAGGAGACATTGCTGAAACTGGCAGCAGAGGAGGTAATAATAAGAGCTTATTTTCTATTTACACCCAGTAGAGGTGTGCTCTGCTTGGGCATGTTCGAAAGTCCGCCAGAAAGCTGACACTAAACGCAGCTTATCATAGGCAGTGAGACATTTCCCACCGGTCCGCAGTTGCAGAGATCGGGAAATGTCTCACTGCCAAGGATTAGGGATGAGCAAAGCCCGCCAGGAAGTCGGCGCAGCGCTGCGCTAATCACAGGCAGTGAGACATTGCCCGATCTCTGCAGCCGCACATTGGGGCAATCTCTCACTGTGATTAGCGCAGCGATGCACCGACTTCCTGGCGGGCTCTGCACGTGGAGCATGCAAAGGATTAGGGATGAGCTCAAGCGTGTTCGCATTGCTCCACATGCAGAGTCTGCCAGGAAGTCGGCGCAGCGCTGCGCTAATCACAGGCAGTGAGAGATTGCCCCGATGTGCCGCACGGCTACAGAGATCGGGCAATGTCTCACTGCCTGTGATTAGTGCACCGCTGTGCCAACTTCCTGCCAGACTCTGCACGTGGGGGCATGCGAACACGCCTGAGCTCATCCTTTCTCACTGTCTGTGATTAGCGCTGTGCAGTGTTTCTTCATTTTGGAGATAAATTCTAGTGATATGGTCCTCTAAACCATGGGTCTTCAAACTATGGCCCTCCAGTTGTTCTGGAACTACAATTCCCATCATGCCTAGTCATGTCTGTGAATGTCAGAGTTTTGCAATGCCTCATGGGATGTGTAGTTTCACAACAGCTGGAGGGCCGTAGTTTGAGGATCCCTGCTCTAAACAAACAGCACTGAAAATAGACAAGACAATGACCATCCTGACCATACATGACCTACAAAGGGCAATTATTATACACAGGCACCCAATGGATAGCCATTACAATATGCAGCCAACACAATGGTGGAGTGCAGGGGTCAGGAGTATGGAGCATAGTGCCCTTACCTGGTGCCACCATACTAGTGATAGGCTCCGCCTCTCTTCTGCTCCCTCAGGACCAGTGAATAGCATAAATTACAGGCCCCACCCCATTCTTCTTTTTCCCCTCATACCGCCACGCACCAGTGATGAGTAAGCAGTACTAACTCCCCACCTTTGCCTCTGTGCAGCTTCCGGCTGGGTTCAGCCTCTCCCAGTGTGAAGTCCCAGCACTCGGGCCACTGAATTGCGCTAAACAGCCTGGGAACCCCTTCTGTGGGTCTTGATGGGGTCCTGCAGTGTTTTCAATTTAGGAATGAAATCTGCCAGTAAGTAAGTGTCTGCGGGCTGAGGCTTGGGGGGGCCAGCTAGTTCATTAATTTCACTCCTTAAGTCCCTTGTATCTCACAGGGCTGCCTATCCCTTTTGGTTTTTCTTTTTTATCTGCCTATATAGTTCCCCTTTTTTTTACCTTGATCTTTTCCTTTTCTGTGCCTTCTTCTGGCTCTTTTTTTTTTTTTTAATTATGTTTGCCCTTTTTGCTTGTTTTATTAATTTTAGGTGCTTACACGCTAAGGTCCCTAACTCGCATTCATACATGATCCAATTAACCTACCAGCATGTCTTTGGATTCTGTGCTGGAGGCACGCTTGATGACATCATCGGGCTGCATCGGTCTGCACATGCACATGCACACTGGCTGGCGGCCACCATTTTTCTTTTGGGAAAAGCTACCCTCTTGTTAATTAGTGATGGACGAACGTTTCGCCTGGCGGTCGTTTCGCGGCGAATTTCCGACTTTCGCCGTCCGCGGGTTCGAACGCCTTTTTCCGTCGTTCGCCCCGGCGGACTTACGTGTTTAATGTATACAAGAACTTTAACCTTTCGTGACACGTTTATCATGTGTTACAGGACAACCAATTGAGACATGACAGCTCATGGACACTTGGACATTCCCCCTAACCTATAAATACACCCGATCCGGTGGCCATTTTACATTCTTTCTTCTGTCACTGTAGGGAAAGGATCCTGTGTGGAGTAGGGACAGAGAAAACGCTAGCTATTTGGTACACAAAAGTTCTTTTCAGGACTGGTATAGGTGTTAGGTCAGCAGCCTGAGTTTCTTTTGTCAGTTTAGATAAAGGGACAGAGCGCTGTATGCTGCTATTTTAGGGACAGCTCAGCCAGATTAGTCTTTCTTCATCATCATCATCATCATCATCATTAGCTGTTACTATCAGGTCCACAAAAGAGCTATTCCAGCTAATCGTTCCAGCCTACTCTTTTTTGCCAATTTGTATAGGGACAGGCAGGAAGCAGTGTGTCAGGCAGTGAGGATAATTTTAAAGACTTGCTGTTACTATTAGTTCCACAAAGGTTCTTTTCAGGACTGGTATCAGTGGTACGGTAATAGGCTTGTACACGTATAATATTCTTTCTTCCAAATATAGAAAGAATATTATACTTGACTGCTGCCCTTCTGCTGCAGTCTGCTAATCATTCACAACTCACTTGTTCCACAAAGCTCTTTATCAGGACTGGTAACTTGGTCTGTCTAGGGTGCTACGGTACATAGGCTTGGGTGCGGTACAGTCTGCTGTTCTGTAAGGACCGCTATCGGTCCACAATACATAGGGTTGCCGTGCACTACTGCTGACCGCTGCCCTATACTGCAGCAGTCCTTCAGCGGTATAGGGACTGACGCACAGTCTGCTAAACACTAATACACAACCTGCTTGGTCCACAAAAGTTCTTATAAGGACTGGTAACTTGGTATAGGGTGCTACGGTACATAGGCCTGAGTGCGTTACAGTCTGCTGTTCTGTAAGGACCGCTATCGGTCCACAATACATAGGGTTGACGTGCACTACTGCTGACCGCTGCCCTATACTGCAGCAGTCCTTCAGCGGTATAGGGACTGACGCACAGTCTGCTAAACACTAACACACAACCTGCTTGGTCCACAAAAGTTTTTATAAGGACTGGTAACTTGGTATAGGGTGCTACGGTACATAGGCCTGAGTGCAGTACAGTCTGCTGTTCTGTAAGGACTGCTATCGGTCCACAATACATAGGGTTGCCGTGCACTACTGCTGACCGCTGCCCTATACTGCAGCAGTCCTTCAGCGGTATAGGGACTGACGCACAGTCTGCTAAACACTAATACACAACCTGCTTGGTCCACAAAAGTTCTTATAAGGACTGGTAACTTGGTATAGGGTGCTACGGTACATAGGCCTGAGTGCGTTACAGTCTGCTGTTCTGTAAGGACCGCTATCGGTCCACAATACATAGGGTTGACGTGCACTACTGCTGACCGCTGCCCTATACTGCAGCAGTCCTTCAGCGGTATAGGGACTGACGCACAGTCTGCTAAACACTAATACACAACCTGCTTGGTCCACAAAAGTTCTTATAAGGACTGGTAACTTGGTATAGGGTGCTACGGTACATAGGCCTGAGTGCGTTACAGTCTGCTGTTCTGTAAGGACCGCTATCGGTCCACAATACATAGGGTTGACGTGCACTACTGCTGACCGCTGCCCTATACTGCAGCAGTCCTTCAGCGGTATAGGGACTGACGCACAGTCTGCTAAACACTAACACACAACCTGCTTGGTCCACAAAAGTTTTTATAAGGACTGGTAACTTGGTATAGGGTGCTACGGTACATAGGCCTGAGTGCAGTACAGTCTGCTGTTCTGTAAGGACTGCTATCGGTCCACAATACATAGGGTTGACGTGCACTACTGCTGACCGCTGCCCTATACTGCAGCAGTCCTTCAGCGGTATAGGGACTGACGCACAGTCTGCTAAACACTAACACACAACCTGCTTGGTCCACAAAAGTTTTTATAAGGACTGGTAACTTGGTATAGGGTGCTACGGTACATAGGCCTGAGTGCAGTACAGTCTGCTGTTCTGTAAGGACCGCTATCGGTCCACAATACATAGGGTTGACGTGCACTACTGCTGACCGCTGCCCTATACTGCAGCAGTCCTTCAGCGGTATAGGGACTAAGAGTTTTGTCACAGGGTGATTTAAAAAATGACAGGCAGAGGAAGAGGCAGGCCCTTCCGCAGGGGTGGTAGGGGTAGGGCAGGAGCAACAGCCTTGAGCCAAAGTGGGAAGTTGCAGAAGGTGCGTTCAATTACTTTAAAGGACGCACCAGACTTGGTTGAGTGGCTCACTCAGCCTTATTCTTCTGCACCCTCCTCATCCTCTCGATCTGCACCCTCTTCTTCACTCTCTGCTATGTGCACCCCCAAAGACACTACCACCAACAACACCACCACCACCACATACCTTCCGCTTGAGTGCAAATGGGGGCCTTCATGCTCCAGTGTTTTAATAGGGACCCCCGTATAAAAAGCATGAGGGTCAAGGACCAGTACTGGGTGGCAACGTACTTAGATCCCCGGTACAAACACAAAATGGCGGAAATGTTACCGCCGTCGCAGAGGGCTGTCAGAATGCAGCACTTCCAGGCCTTGCTTCGAGAAATGCTGCATTCTGCTTTTGCGTGCGCTGGCAGAGGAGCAATTCCCACTCCCAGAGAAGGATTTGCGGGTACCAATCCAACAGCGCCTGCAAGAAGAGGCCGGTTTGAAGATGTGTTGGTGACTTCGGATATGAGGTCATTCTTTCAGCCGACCCATCGACAGGTGTCATCCGGATCCAGCATCAGGGAACGCCTAGACCGTCAGGTGTCCGACTACATTGGGTTAACGGCCGATGTGGACGCTCTGAGGAGTGATGAACCCCTAGACTACTGGGTGGGCAGGCTTGACCTCTGGCCAGAGCTTGCCCAATTTGCAATCGAACTGTTGGCTTGCCCCTCATCCAGTGTCCTGTCCGAAAGGACGTTCAGCGCAGCAGGGGGGATTGTGACCGATAAGCGTACTCGCCTAGCTCACGACAGTGTTAACTACCTCACATTTCTAAAAATGAATGAGGCATGGATCTCGGAGGAATTCAACACATGTGATCAGTAGACCATGTATATGTCTATAAACAATTTTTGGAATCAAGCACACAGACCTTCTTAATTCATTTGGCTCACTTCCCTGACCCAAAAAAGCACACCGTACTATATGCCCCTACCCTCCTCTTTGAAGAGGTTGAGCGGTGTCATATTTCTACTGGGGCTGCTTATTATGAGGGGTTCCCACCATCCCTGTGCTGTGCTGACTTCCTCCTGGGGGTTCTTATTATGAGGGGCTCCCACCATCCCTGTGCTGTGCTGACTTCCTCCTGGGGGTTCTTATTATGAGGGGATCACACCATCCCTGTGCTGTGCTGACTTCCTCCTGGGGCTGCTTACGGTGCTGCTGTCAGCGCTGTATGTCACGGAGCTGCTGTCAGCGCTGTATGTCACGGAGCTGCTGTCAGCGCTGTATGTCACGGAGCTGCTGTCAGCGCTGTATGTCACGGAGCTGCTGTCAGCGCTGTATGTCACGGAGCTGCTGTCAGCGCTGTATGTCACGGAGCTGCTGTCAGCGCTGTATGTCACGGAGCTGCTGTCAGCGCTGTATGTCACGGAGCTGCTGTCAGCGCTGTATGTCACGGTGCTGCTGTCAGCGCTGTATGTCACGGAGCTGCTGTCAGCGCTGTATGTCACGGAGCTGCTGTCAGCGCTGTATGTCACGGAGCTGCTGTCAGCGCTGTATGTCACGGTGCTGATGTCAGTGCTCTGTATTACGGTGCTGCTGTCAGTGCTCTGTATCTCCTGCACCCTCTTGTTTGCCTACCCTGGTCCCTGACCTTCCCTCTCCTCCATTGCCTTCATTAGCTCCATAGTCCTGAATTGTCAGAACAATTTCCCAAATAAAAAAAAAATGCTTGTAGTTATCGATCCCAAATTCACCTCATACATGTATTATGCTATTGTCCAGGTGGTGGGACTACGTGCTACCCCCTAATAATTACCCCGTGGCCGCAAATTCGACCTAAAGGTTTGCGAAATTCGCCTCCCATTGAAGTCAATGGAGCCCGCGGCGAACGGTCGTTTTCGCGAACGTTTGTGTCCGTTCGCGTTTCGCGTTCGCGAAACGTCCCGTCGGAAGTTCGTCCATCACTATTGTTAATAATGAGGGACAGAGTCACAGGGTAGATCTATAGATAGAGGGATAATTGGAGGGGCTCAAACAGCCCTGGGGGTTTGGTCAGCCAGAGCCTCCTTTGCCTGGCTCTGGATCGTTCTTCCCTCTGCTTGCTGGGATAGGTGAGCTTTCTTTCAATGCCCCCTGCTGTTTGCTTCAGGGCACTTCAGAGTTTATGGCACATAAAAAAAAAAAAAAAAAAACCCTGTGTTTGTATATATGTGTGTGTGTGTATACACATATTCGTATGTGTATGTGCGGGCAATAATTTCTTTATTTCCCTCAGACTTCTATTTAAAAAAAGCAACACTTTTTCATTTTTTTTTTTTTTTTTTTTTGCCAATGTATATTTCTTTTTCATCTCTAAATGTTTCGCTCTCTGATGCCTTTTTTTTCCTTTTCAGCTATCCTTGTTTTTTTCAGCTGGCCATATTATTTGTTCTCAAACCATGAGCCATTCACCATTTTATACAAAAGACCATCAGTAAATGGCCACGTGTTTAAAATTAGAAGAAAGGAAGTTTAACTCTAAGGTATGGAGGGGGGTCTTGGTCTATGATGGTCCTCTCACCTGCAATTACTTTTCTGAACTCCTTACAGAACGCCCGCCAGGCAAGGAAGGCAACCATCACCTTCTTACCATCTCACTTATCATCTCAAATTTTTTTCCAAGATGCCAAGTAGAATGAAGAAGGGCAGTCCTTCACCCCTTTGTGGGCACTCATTTTTAGGAGATCTGTTTGCATAGCATTGCTTAATAGCTGCCCAGGGGTCAGTGCTCTGCATCTGGGGGAGGCAGTCCAATACCTTCCCATGACACAGGCTCTGACAGTGCCTGGATTTCAGAGCCCCAGGTGCCTACTGCCACTCTGTACAATGTCCTGGATACTACAGTATACTTGGCAACCAAGAGAACTAACCCGTCCTCCTGCTGTCTTCCTCCTACCCACACTGGGCTGCCATTGGAGGGAAGAGAACAGACTCCTCCTCCACAGTTTGTTACTCCCCATCTGCAGCTTCTTCCTGCTATCCAATCCAATTCCTTCTGTTACTGCAGAGAGTGACAGTGACATAATTATTATTATTATTCAGGATTTATATAGCACCAACAATTTGCGCATCGTTTTACAACTTGAGGGCAGACCGTATAGTCGCAATACAATTCAATACAGGATGAATTAGAGGGCCCTGCTACTTCTAGCTAACAATCTAAAAGGGAGGATCGAGTGAAACCAAAGGTAATAACTGTTGGGGTTACGTCACTATCAGTCAGCAGGCTGCCAAACTTTTGAGCCCTACAGCTTCTAGTAATTATCCTGATTAACTGACAACTCCGGCCAAAATTCAGCAAGTTCCCCTTCCTGGACATCATGAAGGCCCTACATTGACCTCTCAGCACTGCCTCAGAGTGGACAAGTCACAGGAAGGATCATATTTATCATTCCTTGTCTGCAGATCTAAAGCTAATCAAATCCAATTAAAAAACAACACAAACCCAACAAAGAAAAAGAGCATTTCTGATCCAGGGGAGATATGGGTTCATGAAAATGTAGCAAACATTAATCAGTCCAAATGAAATGCGTTCCCATGGGGGCAGTAGCTCTTAACCAAAAATTAGGAGCCTACATTGACCTCACGGCCCATGCCTCAGAGCAAACAAGTTAAAGGAAGGATCGCATTTATCAATCCTTGTCTGCAGATCTGAAGCTAATCAAAACCAGTTTAAAAACCAAGCAAGCCCAACAGAGAAAAGGAAATTTCCAATCTAGCAGGCCAATAGGCCGGGACCACAAAAATGTAGCAAATGCTAAACAGTCCAGAATAAAAGTAGTTCTTAAATGTACAGCGACCCTCCTATTACCACCCCCCCTCACATTCACATCCTATTATTGTGTGACCAATACCATCCAAATAATTCTTACTTTCATTTCCCAAAGTTATCCGTCTACAAGGAGAACTATATAGCTCAAATGACGGCACCAATGAGGATGGAGGAGGACCGGAGTCACATGACTGAGAAGATACTAAACCTCACCCTGGAGATCATCTACCTGCTGACCGGAGAGGTGAGGAGGATTCTGGAATGCTAACATAATATTTCTATTGGCTCCTTAATACAGAGATTTCCTCTTCAGAACTCAGGTGATGATATGACCATCACAGTGCCTCCATGTGACTCCCTAAAATCTGAGAGACACAACATGCAGAAGATTCTAGAAGTCACCAAGAAGATGATGGAGCTGCTGACAGGAGAGGTGAGCGGTGCCGGGAATTCTGGGACATTATCCAGTAACAGACAAGGGATGTGTCTGGATGGTGACTGTATCATTGTGTGTGTCAGGTTCCTATAAGGTGTCAGGATGTCACTGTCTATTTCTCCATGGAGGAGTGGGAGTATTTAGAAGGACACAAGGATCTCTACAAGGACGTCATGATGGACAATCAGCCGCCCTTCATCTGATAAACACATAGAAACAATGTATTCAGTCAGTGTGTGTGTTTCCTACAGATGGATCCAGTAATGGGAACCCACCAGAGAGATGTCCCCGTCTTCTGTATTCCTCACAGGAAGGTCACACCATCCCTCACCATCATCAGGTAGATGAGAAACAATCACTGAAGGTTATGATTTATACACAGTAACTTTGTTTCAATTCATTCTTTAATATATATTTAGAGTGGAAACCTTGGGATTGTTAAAGAGGAGGATGAGGAGTATGGTGTAATGAAGGAGCTTTTTGAAGGACATAAGGATATCTATAAAGACATCATGATGGAACCACCTAATTACAGAAACCCACCAGAGAGATGTGTCCATCCTCCGTATTCCTGGGATTCCACACAGGAAAGTCACACCATCCCTCACCATTACAAGGTTGGTGGGATGGAGTATCTAGAACAAGGACTTGTGGAGACAATATGTGGATTCTGTTTGGTGATTTCACAGTATAAGAAGAAGAGATGTATTTGAGGGGTGATCAGCAGTCTATGGAGGAGGATGGAATAACGGGGACATTTACAGAGGAGGACACTCCTACAGAGATCAGCACAGGTGGGTCATTAACACTAAATACATTCCTCCACCCATACTGCTCACTGATTGGTCCAGAGTAGGGCGGGGACTGGGTGATATCAGCCTGTAATCCCCTGATCACTTTCCTGATGTCACGATCGTCCTGGCGTCTCGTTTGCGCACGAGAGACTTACCCACAGAAGTTTGTTCTCAAGGACCCGTCGTGCTCCGTTAACGCGCGCTAGAGCGATCGGACGCACTTGCGTCGCCTTGAACGAACGCACGCGTGCACGTGGGGGCATGAACGGGCCCACGTCCACTCGCGCACGCTGACTCGTCGTGCGACCGTTTGGCGCCCTACAGTCTTCTTAAGGCACTTGCTCCCTTCCACTCGTGCTGACCAGTCTACAGCGCGTTCGGAGATCCTACTACCCTATACCTGTATCTGCTACCTTAGTTCCTGTTACCCGGCTTGACCTTGACCCTGATCCGTTGCTGCCTGCCTACGACCTCCTGCTTGTCTGACTACGCCTCTGCCTCATCCCTCTTGTACCACGTTGACCGCTACCTGCTGACCCGGCCTGTACCCGACTCTGCTGTTCCTACCTTCCTGGTTGGATATCCTGTGACTGCTGTACCCGCTGACGTCCGTCTGCCAGCCAGTCCACCACTTGTGCCTGCCTACACCAGTCTCCTGTCTTCAGCTTCATCTGCTCGCTGTTGGTGTCCTGCTGCCCATCCGGACCAGCATCTACCCGCCAGGCACTTGTGCCCCCTGAACTGTTGAGCTTCTGTTACCACCTCCAGGGGTTCTTTAGCCAGGGGCTACGAGGGGCCGCTTCCTGCATTCCGGGCTCGCCTACTAGGTACGTGACACCTGAGCTGTGTTCCCCGTCCTGTATTCCTGTATTTCTCTCGGAAAATTTTCCTTCTCTGTGCTGCAGACACAATTTATGTATCTAGACTGTATTTATGGAGATTCTGGGGTTCAGCTGGCAGAAAAATGTTGTTTTTCACCATAGACATGACTTGTTCTAAGCATCTGATGCATGTGCTTTGAACCTTCTACCTCATCCCCGAGACCTCCAACAGAACAATTCTCCCAAGGGTCACTTTCTCTGTTTGCGGTCTGTGCCGGGTGGAGGGAAATGTCTGTATACTTGTTGATAATAATGTGCTAATATGTTGATACATTTGGAACCTTTAAAGTGGAAGTCCACCCTAATGCCGCGTACACACGATCAAACAAGCGGGTGGAAAAGTCCGACAAACTGAAATCCGCCGGACAATCCCCCCCCGTGTGTAGCCTCCGGCATACTTTTTTGACCCGAAAGTACAGCGGACTTAGAAAGTAGTTTTGCACTCCAATCTTCCCGCCGGACTCGCATTTCGGCGGACAATCCGGCCGTGTGTGTGCCAGTCCGCCGTACTTTTGAAATGAGCGGACTTTTCCCGCCCAGAGAAAAGTCCGCTCATTTTGAGCGGGTCTCCAGGTAGGCGGGGCCCGCGAAGGAGACGTCGCTGGCCCCCGCCACCTGGTATGGACTTAAAGGGGAACCCCAACGCCGTAAAAAATCGGAGTGGGGGTCCCCCCAGGTCCACATCAGACCCTTGTCCGAGCACGCTACCCGGCCGGCCAGGAAAGGGGGGACGAGCGAGCGCCCCCCCCTCCTGAGCCGTACCAGGCCGCGTGCCCTCAACATGGGGGGTGCCTTGGGGAAGGGGGGGCCGTGCGGCCCCACACCCGAAAGCACCTTGTCCCCATGTTGATGAGGACAAGGGCCTCTTCCCGACAACCCTGGCCGTTTGGTTGTCAGGGTCTGCGGGCGGGGGGCTTATCTGAATCCGGGAGCTCCCTTTAATAAGGGGGCCCTCGGATACCGGCCTCCCACCCTATGTGAATGAGTATGGGGTACAATGTACCCCTACCCATTCACCTGTAAAATAAAGTACAAAAAAAACAACACACAAGATAAAATAGTTTATTGCACAGCTCCGGGGGTCTTCTGTCTTCGGGGGTCTTCTCGCCGGACTCCTCCGCTATCTTCTTGTAGCTCTTTTACTAGCGGAGGAGCATGGCTTTCTTCCCCACCGCCGCCCTCTTTTTCCGACTTCGGGGGTCTTGTCCCCCTCTTCGGTTCTTCTGCCGGGCCACCCCTCCCCTCCTGAACTGTACCAGGCCGCATGCCCTCAACATGGGGGGGGTGGGTGCTTTGGGGAAGGGGAGCACTCTGCGGCCCCCCTACCCCAAAGCACCTTGTCCCCATGTTCATGAGGACAAGGGCCTCTTCCCGACAACCAATGGCCAGGGTTGTCGGGGTCAGCGGGCGGGGGGCTTATCGGAATACAGGAGCCCCCTTTAAGAAGGGGGGGCCCCAGATCTTGGCCCCCACCCTATGTGAATGAGTATGGGGTACATCGTACCCCTACCCATTCACCTGAGGTAAAAATAGTGTCAATAAAAAACACACTACACAGGTTTTTAAAGTAATTTATTAGGCAGCTCCGGGGGTCTTCTTCTGACTTCTCCGCTCTCTTCGGCCTCTTCTCCCAGTGTCCGGTTCTTCCCCTGCTCTCTGGCCTCTTCTCTAGGTCTCCGGTTCTTCTCCCGATGTCCGTTTCTTCTTCTGGGCTCCTCCGCTATCTTCTGCTCTTTTGCTAACGGTGGCCCGGTCTTCTCCGTCATCTTGATCCCTCTTCTCTTCTTCCGGTGTGAACACGACACTCTCTCCCGCTGTAATGCCGTCTGCGAGTTGCGCAACGACTTATATAGGCATGGGGCATGGTCACTGGGTGATGTGACGTCACAAGGGGGGGGTGGCTTCCTGGAGGAGGGTCGTCGGCTGGAGCGGCAGCAGAGGAAGAAGAACACCAGACAAAGAAGCCAGAAGAAGTGTGAAAGAAGGAGGCGGAGAAGGAGAAGACCAGAGGATGAAGATGCGGGAGAAGATGGAGGAAGACCGGAGGAAGAAGTGGAGCAAAAAAAGACTTGTCAAAAACTGTCTACTGAATTTTTTTAACACTACACTACTTTTTTTTTCAAGTGAATGGGTAGGGGTACAATGCACCCCATACTCATTCACATAGGGGGAAGCCTGGCTCTCGGGGCCCCCTTGTTAAAGGGGGGCTTCCAGATTCAGATAAGCCCCCCGCCCACCGACCCCCTACAACCACCGGGCAAGGGTTGTCGGGAAGAAGCCCTTGTCCCCATCAATGTGGGGGCAAGGTGCTTTGGGATGGGGGCGCAGAGCCCCCCTACCCTGCCCCAAAGCACCCATGTTGAGGGCATGCGGCCTGGTATGGTTCAGGAGGGGAGGGGCGCTCCCTCGTCCCCTCTTTTTCCTGACCTGCCGGGCAGCATGCTCGGATAAGGGCCTGGCATGGATTTTGGGGAGGCCCCCATGCCAATTTTATAAAAATGTTGGTGTTTGGGGGTCCCCTCCGAATCCATACTAGACCCAAGGGCCTGTTATGGACCTGGGGGGGACCCCACGCTGTTTTTATTTTTCCACAATTTTTTTTTTTTTTTTTTACATTGAGCGGGAAGCCAGCTGACAGCTGATGACTCATCGGTTGTTAAGGACGTAGTGGTCGGCTTCCCAGCCCCCTCCTTAGCAACTAGCTATATACAGTGTGTAAAAAAACAAACAAAAAAAAAAATACTGCAACAAAAACGTGTGTCCAAAAAGACAGCAAGCACTGCAAAAATCACAGCAGAAATGCTCAAACGCAACATACATAGATGTGCATCAAGCCTTAAACTCATTACTCACATGTAGCTTCCACATCTGGGCATTTGCCACACCATTCACACAGTGCCCATCACAGTGCCATACAGAAACAACCATGTGGTAGAAAATCTGCGCATGTTGCATTGTAATCTATATTACAGTTTCTAACAAACAGAACATACTTCCAAAGCCTCCCCCCTCTCTCTCAGGAGAAACTGCTGGCCAAAACAAGGCAATGAAGACAGGAGGAAATTTGTGAAGGGGGATGGGGTGGGACTGGGCAGGTCTAGGCATGTCTGTCTAAAAAGGAGAGGAGGGATGGGGGCGGGGCTGGGCTGGGTAGGTCTAGGCATGTCTGTCTAAAAAGGAGAGGAGGGATGGGGCTGGGTAGATCTAGGCATGTCTGTCTAAAAAGGAGAGGAGGGATGGGGCTGGGTAGGTCTAGGCATGTCTGTCTAAAAAGGAGAGGAGGGATGGGTGCGGGGTAGGGCTGGGCAAGACAGGGCCAGTTAGGATGAACAGTAGTCATGCCTGTGTAGAAAAGAAGGACAACGTTTTCAGGAAGTGAGAGGCCCCCATGCAAAATTCAGAAATGAGGAAGTGAGGTTGTCCCTGAAGAACTGGAAGAAGGTGGTTGTCTGACTTTGATTAGACTTTCTAAGCTTGCCAATTGGCTATACAGAAAATGAATAATGTCAAAGATAAAGATGTTTTACATATTATTCATAGAAATTTTTCATTTTTGACTGGACTTCCACATTAACCTAAAAATGATATTGTCGAAGGAGTCAATAACCCAATGATGGGGGTCTTCAGGATCAGTCCAGTCTTCATCTTGGTTGTTTTCCCCCCATCCTCACTCTCTGACCTCTGGTGGGGCTCAGCCCCGCTGTTAGTCATGACTAAATCATGGACTAAATAAGGAAGTGCAGGACTTCTTGTGTTGGGAAGATGGCAATGAGTGATAGAGGGGGAGGGGACACTCGTCCTATAATCCCCTCATCACTGTCACTCCTATAAAAGACAGTTCTCGTTGTTTCCTCACTCTCTGACTAAGGTCCATGAATAAAGAAATGATCTGGTAGGAGATCAGAGGACCCATTTACTAGTTACCTTGAGGGGGGAATTGTAAGATCCTCAGAGACAAAGCTGCCTGATGTGGGCGGAGTCCTGGTTTAGGGGAACCAATCAGCTCATGTCTAGTAATAATCTTTTTATTTCTATTTTAGTAGATGGACGGGAGATGAGGAAAACCTCAGAGGATTGTCTCACTTTGTCTCCAGACTGTAAAGTAGAAGATGAGGACATCACACAGTATAGTCCAGGAGAAAACCCGACTACCTCAAATGTCCATCCGGCACCACACAGTGTAGATGGACCATCGTATTCCTCTTATCCTGAGGAACCTCAGACTGTGAGGGACGGTGCCGCCCTTCCAACAGAGAAGAGCTTTTAGTTTACTGAGTGCGGGAAGTGTTTGCGTTCTAAATTCCATCTTAATAGGCATAAAAAATCTGAGAAGCCACTGTCTTGTTCTGAGTGCGGGAAATGTTTTTCAATGAAGTCCAGTCTTAACAGACATCAAAAATTGCACACAGGTGAGAAGCCGTATCCGTGTCCTGAGTGCAGGAAATGTTTTATACAAAAATCAGCACTTGTCCCACATCAGAGATCTCACACGGGGGAAAAGCCATATTCCTGTCTTGAGTGCTGGAAATGTTTTTCACAGATATCGCATCTATACAACCATCACAGACTGCACATGGGAGAGAAGCCACTTTCCTTTTCTGAGTGCGGGAAATGGTTTTTCAGATAAGTCCAAACTTCACAGACATCAAAAATTGCACACAGGTGAGAAGCCGAATTCGTGTCCTGAGTGCGGGAAATGTTTTATAAAAAAATCAGTACTTGTCACACATCAGAGAACTCACATGGGGAAAAGCCGCATTCCTGTCCTGAGTGCGGGAAATGTTTTTCACAGAAGTCTGATCTTTAAACACAGACTTCTGTGGAATCGTTCCTCACTGAAGTCCTGTCTTCCTGTACATCAGGGATCCCACACAACCCTCGAGGTGTATTAGTGCCTTGAGTGTGGGAAATGTCTTCTATATGAATGTTGTTGGACATCACAGCTCTCATGTGGGGAAGAAGCACACCCTGATATACACCTCAGATATACTCCATGGCTGATCTTCATCATGTAACAAACAGTTGATAAGGAGATCAGAGATCACCAAAGACATGGATGAAGTGTTGTACTGTGTTGTACCATTGATAGCAGTAGAAAAATAAAAATGGAGTCATTACCTTTCATTGGCTGAGTACATTCTGTGGTGTAAGCTTCCACAAACACTTAGAGGTCTATTTTAATAAAAACAATTGTCGAATGACTGTGACCAACATTCGCCCACCCGTGGCAAGCATTGGTCACATTTTATTTTATACAGTGCTTTCCTATGATCATTGGCTTCATCTACTGTCAATAATATACAGTAGCACTTTATTGCCCCAAGATGGAGCTGACGATCATAAGAAATCACTGTGTTAATGAAAATATGACCAGAATTCGGCACGGCTGGGCCAATGCTTGTCACAATAAAGGACATAATGAAACCAGCTATATTAAACCAACCATTTGATCTAAAACAGCGAAGACCCCATTTTAGCCTTTAACCGGCACTAAGTATCATAGGAATTAGCTCCATCAAGTAGCTAAAGAGAGAAGATTCCCCTAGATGGACTTTAAAAGCACATAGTATTATGTAATAGAGGAGTATACAGAATATTTATAATAGAAAATGTTTTATTAATGGTTAACGTCATTAAAAATACATATAGAAATGAAACAATGGTTGTCTACACACTTTAGAATATTGTCACCGTACTAGAAAACAATATGACAATTGCGCGGTCATGCAACCCTGTACCCAGACAACATTTGTATCATTTTTTTGTGACAAAGCTTTCTTTTGGTGGTATTTAATCACCACTGGGGGTTTTATGTTTTGCAAAAAAAAAAAAAAAGACCTACATTTGTGAAAATAAAAAAGTTTCTCTAGGATTCATTTACACTTGCTAAGGCTTTGTTAAAGTTCTCTGTTAAATAAAATGGTTAGCTTACAGTACTGTTTATTTTGGCTTTTGCTTTGCTTAAAAAAAAATATACCCTATGTAGCTTCAGTAGTGCTTCAAAGCATCTTCAAAGCCTACATAGAAGTCTATGGCAAAGCTCACTTGAAACCCCGCCAAAGCCCCACCGAAGCCACATGGAAGCCCTACCGAAGCCACATGGAAGCCCCACCAAAGCCACATGGAAGCCCCACCGAAGCCTCATGGAAGCCCCACCGAAGCCTCATGGATGCCCCACCAAAGCCTCATGAAAGCCCCACGAAGCCTCATGGAAGCCCCATCGAAACCTCACTGAAGCCTTATGGAAGCATCACCAAAGCCTCATCGAAGCCCCACCGAAGCCTCATCAAAGCCCCATCGAAACCTCACCAAAGCCCCATTAAAGCCCCACTGAAACCTCATTGAAGCACCACCGAAACCTCATGGAAGCCCCACCAAAGCCTTATGGAAGCCCCACCGAAGCCTCATGGAAGCCTCACGGAAGCCCCACCGAAGCCTCACGGAAGCCCCCACCGAAGCCTCATGGATGCCCCACCAAAGCCTCATGGAAGCCCCATCGAAACCTCACCAAAGCCTCATGGAAGCATCACCGAAGCCTCATCAAAGCCCCATCGAAACCTCACCAAAGGCCCACTGAAGCCCCACCAAAGCCTCATTGAAGCCCCACCAAAGCCTCATTTAAGCCCCACTGAAACGTCACCGAAGCCCCACCAAAGCCTCATGGAAGCCCCACCAAAGCCTCACGGAAGCACCACCAAAGCCTCATTGAAGCCCCACTGAAACGTCACTGAAGCCCCACCAAAGCCTCATGGAAGCCCCACTGAAACCTCACCGAAGCCCCACCAAAGCCTCATGGAAGCCCCACTGGAACCCTCATGGAAGCCCCACCAAAGCCTCATCGAAGCCTTATTGAAGCCCCACCAAAGCCTCATGGAAGCCACACCGAAGCCTCTTCGAAAACCCCAACAAAGCCTCATGGAAGCCCCACCAAAACCTCATGGAAGCCCCATCGAAACCTCATCGAAGCCTCATCAAAGCCTCATCGAAGCCCCACCGAAGCCTCATCGAAGCACCAAGCAAAAGCAGGTGTAAAAAGGCCTGTAAGCTAACCATTTTATTTAGTGGCAGAAGCTTTGACTGGTGTTCTGAGAGCTTTAACAATGCGTTTCCGAAGCCTTGTTTTGAACCAAGTGTAAACTAGCCCTTAGTGAGGTGTATTAGTGCCTTGAGTGCGGGAAATGTCTTCTATATGAATGTTGCTGGACATCACAGCTCTCATGTGGGGAAGAAGCACACCCTGATATACACCTCAGATATACTCCATGGCTGATCTTCATCATGTAAGAAACAGTTCATAAGGAGATCAGAGATCACCAAAGACATGGATGAAGTGTTTTAATAAAGTGATATAATAAACCTGTACCTGCCAACATTTTGAGATGGGAATGAGGGACACCTACTACCAAATGTATGTAGGCATAGGACACGCCTCCTGCCACACCACCTTAAAGGAGAATTTTACCAAAAAAAAAAAAGGTTAATTAAATCCACAAGGGCTTATTTTTCACCACTACTATTCCTTTATGTTGGCTTTTAAAATGTACAAATGCAGCAATTTAGAAATCAGATGAAAGGTTTAGCACTGGGAAACACTTTTTGAAAGATAAAAAGTGCATTTTATATACAACTATATAGATCAGACTAAAATAAGGAGGGACAGAGGGACAGTCCCTCGAAATCAGGGACAGTTGGGATCTAGAAGTCAATGAATGCTCTTCATTTCCATTGACTTCTATGGAGTAAGGCGTTTTCATTTTTATTTTTTTCTTCTTATTTATTTTCTTTTAAAGGGACAGTGTAAAAAAAAGTTTTTATTTTTTGATCACTTTTATTGCTGTCACAAGGAATGTAAACATCCCTTGTGACAGGTATTTTTTTGGGGGGAGGATCTGGAGTCTTTAAAGCGGAGTTCCACCCATAAAAACGGAAAATTGTATACTCACCTTCCGTAATTTTCCTTTCCTGACGCATCTTCATGGCAGCACACACTGGGTTGTGGCTCCGCCCCCACAACCTGACAGGATTGGATTAGCTATAAATTTGAAGGGGAGACCTCCTGCTGCATTCTCCGTATATATCATCACAAAGAGACAGGGAGGGAACCGTGTGCTGCCATGAAGATGCGTCAGGAAAGGAAAATTACGGAAGGTGAGTATACAATTTTCCGTTTTCCTGACGCCTTCATGGCAGCACACACTGGGAAATAACTTGCCAGTCGGGTGGGTGCAAGTAAAAAATAAACTTTAATTCCTTATAATGCGGAAGAATTTGCTCTAATGATAGATCTGCCGAAGTCAGTCATGGACAAGTGAGCTGAATCCACTTTGTAATGGGAAATGAAGGTATGCCTGGAGGACCAGGATGCTGCTCTGCATATTGTCTCTGGAGACACTCTGCAATATGCTGCCCAGGAGGTAGCCACTGCCCTTGTAGAATGAGCCCTGATGCCTTCAGGAATTGCTAGTTGCTGGGAGGAATATGCCTTCTTAATGATCCTAACCAGCCAGGAAGCGATGGTGCGTGAAGAAGCTGCTTGACCTCGCTTGGATCCATGAGGGATGACTAAGAGAGAATCTTTCCTTCTGAATGAGGCAGTAGTAGATAGGTAATTGATGATGGTTGACCTTACATCCAGAGGGTGTGGATCTCCCTGATCGTTAGAGAAGGATGGAAGAACGATATCCTGGTTGTAGTGAAATGGAGTGGCCACTTTGGGTATAAACTGCTCCGAGGGCCTTAGAACCACTCTGTCAGGAAAAAGAACTAAATGTGGTTCCGAGATCATTAATGCTTGTATTTCTGATACCCTCTTTGCTGATGTGATTGCAATCAGGAAAGTCAGCTTTAAAGTTAAGTCCCATAGAGAGATCTTCTCAGATGGAATAAACGGAGGTGAAGACAGGGCGTGAAGAACTACTGATAAATCCCATGACGGAAAAATCGGCCTCCTGGGGGGTTTGATTTTCAGATAAGCTCTCAAGAACTGGACAACTAGAGGATGAAAGGCCCATTTTGTATCCGTTTTGGTTGATAGGGCAGACACCTGAACCTTGAGGGTACTTAGACTCAGACCCTTGTTGACCCCTGATTGGAGAAATTCCAGGATGTGAGCGGGTTCTGGAGAAACGCTGTTCCATCCTTTTTGTTGGGCCATGGAGCAGAATCTTTCCCAAATTCTAGAATAAATGGAATTGGTCGTGATTTTCCTGGCCTGCATTAGAGTTGATATGACCTCTTGAGAGCATCCCTGGGCTCTCAGCCTAGCCCTCTCAATCTCCAGGCCATCAGGTGCAACCTCTCTGGAGCTGGATGCAGGAACTGACCTTGGGATAGAAGATCCGGAGATATCCGCAGGGGAATAGGAGGTTGAAGGCTGAGTTGCAGAAGAGTCGTGAACCATGGCCTCCGTGGCCATAGTGGGATGATTGCGATCACCGTCACTGAGGATCTCCGGAGCCTGGACAGAAATCTTGCGATTAATGGAACTGGAGGAAAAATGTATCCCAGCTTGAAGTTCCATGGGTGAGTCAGACAGTCCACCCCTTCCGCTGATGGGAATGACCCTCTCGATAGGAACCTGAGGCATTTGGTATTCGCTGGGGTAGCCGCTAGATCTATCTCTGGCATTCCCCAAAGATCCGTCAAAAGAGTGAAGGTTCGAGGATTTAGGGACCACTCGTTGTTGGAAAGAACCTCTCGACTTAGGCAGTCGGCTAGCATGTTTTGCGCTGCTGGAACATATACTGCTCTTAGGCTTGAAAGGTGAATCTGAGCCCACTCTAAAATGGGTCGAACTTCCTCCATTAAAGTGACACTCCGGGTACCTCCCTGCTTCTGAATGTAGGCCACTGCCACCTTGTTGTCCATGCGGATAACTACATTCTTGCCTCTCAGTAGTGGCGCGAAGGCTTTCAAAGCTTGGAAAGCCGCTCTGAGCTCCAGAATGTTGGAGACTAGGCCTAATGCCTGAAAAAGCCACTGCCCCTGGGCTGCCTGATCCTGAAAATGGGCTCCCCAACCCGTCTGGCAGGCGTCCGAAGTTACTACTTCTGGATCCGGAGGGACTATTGGTCTGTATCTCTCGAGATTGCTGCGGTGTGTCCACCACCATATCGTCTGCTTTACCGAACTGGAGACAAAGATGATTTGACGCATCGATACTCCATCCCACTGCCTGAGAAATGAGTTCTGGAGAAGTCTCATGTGCCACTGTGACCACTGTATCATGGGTATAGTTGCTGACATGGACCCCAGTACACTTAGGCAGGCTCTGGCTGGCAACTGATTTGTTGACAATAGTCTCTGCATTTTCCACACTAGAGGTTTGACTTTCTCTTGCGGAAGCTGTATCCTGTTTAATCTGGTGTCCAGGTCTGCCCCCAGGAAGTTCATTCTCTGTGTAGGTTGCAGACTGCTCTTCTTCCAGTTGATTATCCACCCAAATTTCTGAAGGGTCGCAAGGAGAATCTCCCGGTGAAGAATCAGAGATTCTTGATCTTCTGCCAACAGCAGGATATCGTCCAGATAGTGATGGACTCGCAATCCCTTTTCCCTGAGGAAAGCTACTAGTGGCAACAGAACTTTGGTGAATGTCCTGGGAGCCGAGGAAATGCCGAACGGAAGACATTGAAATTGGAAGTGGTGCTGTTTTATGGCAAAACACAGAAACTTTTGAAAAAACGGGTGAACTGGCATGTGAAGATAAGCATCTGACAAATCTATAGAAAGCATCCAGTCGTTTAGATTTATCGCTAGGAGAATAGACGGTAAACTTTCCATTTTGAAGGACTCCACTTGGATGCCTCTGTTGAGTCTCTTGAGGTCCAGCACGGGTCTCAAGTCGCCTGTCTTCTTTTTCATTAAAAAAAGAGGGGAATAGAATCCCTTCCCTTTTTGGTGTGATGGCACTTCTAGGATTGCACCCTTTTGTCTCAGCTCTGTTATATATTTTACTAACAGGCTCCTCTTGGACAGTGAAGACGGAAGCCTGGTTGAGCGGAAGTAGTTTGGTGGAAAATTGTTCCTGAACTTCCATTGTGACCCAATTTTATTGTGGAGAGTGTCCATAAGTCTTTTATGTGTCTTGCCCAAATTTTGAAAAAGCTTTTCAGCCTGGTGCCCACCTGGGCCGGGTGGGTAGGCGGATCTTCAAAATGACTTTGGCTGATCCCTAGCCGGGGTAGCCTTGGATTTCTGCAATTTGAGAAATGAGGGTTTTGTGCTCCTCCAATCCCTTCTAAACTCCCTACCTGGACGGTAGGATCTGGATTCTCGGTATTTGTCTGGCAAATTACGTTTGAAGGCTGGACCTCTCTGAGCCCTAGGTCTTCTATCGGAAGGGATCAGACCTGATTTCCCTCCGGAAACTTTG
Source organism: Lithobates pipiens (assembly GCF_037356315.1). Lineage (NCBI taxonomy): Eukaryota > Metazoa > Chordata > Amphibia > Anura > Ranidae > Lithobates > Lithobates pipiens. The sequence goes on from NW_027507758.1 coordinate 623,518,035, forward strand.
GAGATGGCTGAATCTAGCTTGGCACCAAACAGGTTTGAACCGTCGTATGGAATCCTGCACCAATTCGTTTTGGAGGCTGCGTCCGCTATCCATGGTTTCAGCCATAGAGCTCTTCTAGCTGTCACCGAAGCCAGCATTGACCTAGCAGAAGATCTAATAACATCTACCGAGGCCTCTGCCACGAAATCTCCTGCGAGTCTGATCTCCTGCAGGGAAGATATTATTTTCTCCATCTCGACGCCGTCCTTAAGGTCCTTCTCCACTCCGGATGCCCATCCTGAGATGGCTCTGGCCACTGCCGCCGTAGTAATCGCTGGTCTACAGGCCCCTCCAGCTGTGGAATAAGCTTTTTTTAATTCCAGATCCATCTTTCGATCTAAAACATCCCGGAAAGATACCGCATCCTTGATCGGTAAGGTTACATGACGGGCAAGGCGCATTAATGAAGAGTCAACGATGGGGGCATTCACTAGGGGCCTCACTTTCGCTTCCTTTAAGGGATACATTTTTGCCAGTCTATTGGAGAGGCTAGCTCTCTTATCTGATCTCTCCCATTCGTCCCAGATGAGATCCTCAAGTTCCTCGATAAAAGGAAATGTCTCTGGATCCCTTTTTAAGTTTGGAAAATATTTCCGTACTTTAGGGGGATTAGTCGCTTCCTCCTGCCAGCCAATTGCCTCCTTAACGGATTTTGCAAAAGGTTCCACAAGGGAAAAATCAAAGCCGGCTGACAAATCTTGACTCTAAATCCTCAGAGGAGGATTCTGATGCCGGGGTGAGACGAGGCTCTGCAGAGGATGTGCTAGGAACTGCTCTATCCACCGCTGGCATGGCTGATCCCAGTAATGTCTCCCGAATAGATTCCCTAATGAGATCCGTGGCCATTCTAGCATCTGCCTCCTTTTCTCTAGTGGCCTCACTGAAGCAGGAGCGACAAGCAAGCTTGTCTGACAAAGCCGGGGCACCGCATACCCAGCAAGCATTTTCTGCAGGACGGGCATGGTGACTCTGATGGTGCGAGGGAGATTTCCTGCGTCCTGACTGGCTATGGTGTGAGTGGCTATGCCGTGAATGGCTATGCCTTCGGTGGCGTGAAGGGGATCTTGAGCGACTTCTGTGAGATTTCCTGCTTGAGGTATGGCTGGATCTTCTCCCCTGTCTACAGTGGTGTGAAAAAGTGTTTGCCCCCTTCCTCATTTCCTGTTCCTTTGCATGTTTGTCACACTTAAGTGTTTCGGAACATCAAACCAATTTAAACAATAGTCAAGGACAACACAAGTAAACACAAAATGCAATTTGTAAATGAAGGTGTTTATTATTAAAGGTGAAAAAAAATCCAAACCATCATGGCCCTGTGTGAAAAAGTGATTGCTCCCTAAACCTAATAACTGGTTGGGCCACCCTTAGCAGCAACAACTGCAACCAAGCGTTTGCGATAACGTGCAATGAGGCTTTTACAGCGTCCTGGAGGAATTTTGGCCCACTCATCTTTGCAGAATTGTCCTAATTTAGTTACATTAGAGGGTTTTTGAGCATGAACGGCCTTTTTAAGGTCATACCACAACATCTCAATAGGATTCAGGTCAGGACTTTGGCTAGGCCACTCCAAAGTCTTCATTTTGTTTTTCTTCAGCCATTCGGTGGTGGATTTGCTGGTGTGTTTAGGATCATTGTCCTGCTGCAGAACCCAAGTTTGTTTCAGCTTGAGTACACGAACAGATGGTCGGACATTCTCCTTCAGGATCTCTTGGTAGACAGCAGAATTCATAGTTCCTTTTATCACAGCAAGTCTTCCAGGTCCTGAAGCAGCAAAACAGCCCCAGACCATCACACTACCACCACCATATTTTACTGTTGGTATAATGTTCTTTTTATGAAATGCAGTGTTCCTTCTACGCCAGATATACTTGGACACACACCTTCCAAAGAGTTCCACTTTTGTCTCATCGGTCCACAGAATGTTGTCCCAAAAGTCTTGGGGATCATCAAGATGTGTTGTGGAGAAATTGAGACGAGCTTTGATGTTCTTTTTGCTCAGCAGTGGTTTTCTCCTTGGAACTCTGCCATGCAGGCCATTTTTGCCCAGTCTTTTCCTGATGGTGGAGGCATGAACGCTGACCTTAACTGAGGCAAGTGAGGCCTGCAGTTCCTTGGACGTTGTTGTGGGGTCTTTTGTGACCTCTTGGATGAGTCGTCGCTGCGCTCTTGGGGTAATTTTGGGCGGCCGGCCACTCCTGGGAAGGTTCACCACTGTTCAATGTCTTCTCCATTTGTGGATAATGGCTCTCACTGTGGTTCGCTGGATTCCCAAAGCTTTGGAAATGGCTTTATAACCCTTTCCAGACTGATAGATCTCAATTACTTTCTTTCTCAATTGTTCCTGAATTTCTTTGGGTCTCGGCATGATGTGTAGCTTTTAAGGATCTTCTGGTGAACCTTACTGTGTCAAGCAGCTCCTATTTAAGTGATGCCTTGATTGTGAACAGGTGTGGCAATAATCAGGCCTGGGTGTGGCTAGAGAAATTGAACTCAGGTGTGGACAACCACAGTTATAGTATGTTTTAACAAGGGGGGCAATCACTTTTTCACACAGGGCCATGGTGGTTTGGATTTTTTTTCACCTTTAATAATAAACACCTTCATTTACAAATTGCATTTTGTGTTTACTTGTGTTGTCCTTGACTATTGTTTAAATTGGTTTGATGTTCCGAAACACTTAAGTGTGACAAACATGCAAAGGAACAGGAAATGAGGAAGGGGGCAAACACTTTTTCACACCACTGTAATGTCCTGTCCACAGTTTTCCATTTGTCGTCCTCTTTGATCCTCACAAGATTGTACTCCCCTCTCAGAAAACCATGAAAACTGTTTCTCCCTTGAGAGCGGTCAAATTCTGTAATCGATGGAATTGAATAAGCATTTTTAATCGTGAAGAGATTGAGACCCCTATAATCGATACAAGGTATCAGTCCACTACTCTTCTCTTTCACAAATAAGAAGCCAGCACCAGCAGGAGACAAGGATTTATGGATGAACCCTTTATGGATGTTTCGGCAACATACTCTTCCATGGCTTTATCTTCTGAGAAAGACAAAGGATAGACCAGGCTACGAGGGGGCATGGCGCCAGGTTGAAGGTCATTTGCACAATCGGGAGTGGAGGAAAATGACTGGCTTGACCTTTGTCAAAGATATAGTTAAACTCGTGGTACTCCTCTGGCAAGGAGGAGGGTGAAAAGGTGTACAAGACCTTAGCCACATGTTTTACTGCATTGTGGTGACCAGGAAAGAACCTCAGCATGATGCCAAGGGGTTATGCCTCTGTAACCAAGGATAACCAATAGCCACCAGGAAATGAGGTGAGGAAATTACTTGGAATTGGATAATCTCATAGTGAACAGCCCCTATGGCCATGGTCAATGGAGCAGTCTCTTGTGTCACATCAGTAGGTTGTAGAGGTCTCCCATCAATAGTCTCAATGGCAAGTGGAGTGGCACAAAGTTGCAGTGGAATCGAGTGCTTAGACACAAAGGCACTATCTATGAATAGGCCTGCAGCCCCAGAGTCAATTAGAGTCTGTGTCTCGATGAACGACTCAGACCAATAAAGGGTAACTGAAACTAAAGGCTTATCTTTCAGGATAACTTGGGATGTAACAATGCCACCTAAGGTCTGTCTCCTACAGGACCTCAGGTAGAATGTGTTTCCCAGACGGGTAGGACAAGACCCCAAAGACACAAAAGTGTAGTGCCTGGCCACAATAAAGGCACAATCTCTCCATCCTCCTAAAGGCCCTCTCATCCTCCGAGAGATGTGCAAAACCCAACTGCATGGGTTCTTCTTCACTGGTGGATTTGGTAGCAGGAGGCATGGGAGGTGAGGGAGGCAAGTGTGGGAATGCAAAGCTCAGAGCCAAATGCACAGGAAGCTTCCGCAAGCGCTCCTTAAAGGAAGGTCTCTCTCTGAGTCTGGAGTTAATGGGAATGGCAAGCGTGATCAACTTCTCCAGGTTCGTAGGTATGTCTCTGTCTGCTATCCTATTTTTTTAAAATTATCTGAGAGACCATGAGTAAAAGCAGCCACGAGGGTCTCATTGTTCCAAGCGACCTCTGCCACCAGAGTACAGCCTACTTTGCTTCTGTCCGTGGAGAATGCCTGGGGCAGCAACTCAAAGTATTTTCCAACATGGTTGAAAAACCTTTTGCATTGAACTGGATTGCCTCCAAATTGCTGGGGAAGTGGAGTGGACCCAGACATACGGAACAGCGACAGTGGAAGGATCCAAGTGAGCAGTGTGAATCAAGAGCATCTGTAATGCTATGGAAAACTGAACCATGCGGTTGTCCTGCTCATTCAATCTGGAAAAAATATTACCAGTTGGTGGATTGCCTGCATCTTCTGAATTCATGGCCTTCGCCTAATGTCAGGAACCATGAATCAGACGAAGACAGAAAATGCAGTAAAACTCACACATTTTAATATAATGGCAAAAAATTGTACAAATAGTAAACATAATGAAAACATAGCCACCGTTCAGTAGCCAAAGTTGGTAGTCAGAACAAGCCAGTAAACCAGGAAGCAAGAGATTAGCAGAGCTCCCGGGTGCTTGATCCACAGTCGCTGGCTGAGTAAAGTATTGTAGGAAAAAAGATCTGCGCTCCAAATCTTTGTTTTTATTGACAAGCCATAGTCAACAAACGCAGATAAAAAAAACAGTTGATGCGTTTCAGCCTATAAGGCTTTAGACTAAGCCCTTGTACACACGGTCGGACACTCCGACGGAAAATGTCCGATCGGACTGTGTTGTCGGATAATCCGACCGTGTGTGGGCTCCATTGGACTGTTTTCGTCTGAATATCCGACGGACCAAGTTTTCCAGCTTGGCTATAAAATTTTCCGACAACATGATCCGATCGGACTTTGTCCAATCGTTTGTAGAGAATTCCGATCGGACAAAGTGCCAAGCATGCTCAGATCAAATTCCTACACCAAAGCTATTGGCTACTAGCCTGAACGTAGTCCCGTCGTAACGAAATAACGTCATCACGTTCTGAACGATCGGACATTCCGACAACTTTGTCCGACTGTGTGTATGCAACAGTTTCGGACAAAATCCGTCGGATTTGGTTGTCGGAATGTCCGACTGTGTGTACAAGGGCTAAGGCCTTATAGGCTGAAATGCATCAACTGTTTTTCATCTGCATTTGTTCACTATGGCTTGTCAATAAAAACCAAGATTTTTTAAAGAGCAACAACCAGAGCGCGGATCTTTTTTCATATGGAAGGAATGAACCAGGCAGTTTCAAATAGCCAGAAGGGGCTGGCTCATGAGCAGGAAATTATTACCAGGTGAGCCATTGTGGAACAATGAGTGCTGGCAATTAACCGACAGCTGAAAAAGTTGAGCACCGAGAAGGGAGGACTGAGCCCAGCCATGACACTCTGGTGTGAAACAAGGGGGGATAGGTGGCAGTGCCTTGCCACGTGTAAAAGGCAGTCTGGACCAGATTTTGTATAGAACAGTTATAATGCTGGTGCAGGTGTGTGCTGGGTTCTTGGCAGAGTCAGGATTAGAGTTCAGGGTTCCACCCTCCCGCAGAATCACTGTGTGTGCAAGGGAGCAGAGATGTGGGCAGATCTGCACTGTGCTGTCCAGGACAGACAGAACCTAAGCTTGAGAGATGTAACGGCAGGGAGCTGTAGGAAGTAAAAGAGAGCTGACAGAGATACAGTGTTTGTGTATGAGTACTGGGACATTGTGTTAGATGGTCAGAAGGACCAATCCATGAGGCCTGAGCAAGAGAGCCAGGAGGCTGGATATTTTTTCCATTCATATAGATGGTGGAAACCCCCTGCATGGGAAGCTGATTACTGTGAACATTTTCTTTCTGTTTTAATAAACGTGGTCATAAACAGCCCTGAAAAGGCATATCTGATGTAGATTGAAGTCACTGCGAAGCACTGCCAATGAGCTAAACCAGTGGATATCAACCCTGTCCTCAGGGCCCACCTACTGCCAGGTTTGTAAGATAACTGAAATGCATCACAAGTGATATCATTTGCTGCTCATTGATTACAGTATTCTAGTCTGCATCTCCCCAGGATAATACATAAAACCTGGCCTGTTAGTGGGCCCTGAGGACAGGGTTGATGACCACTGAGCTAAACAATCCCCACAATTGGTGGAGGATGCGGGCAAGACAGTGGAGTTCCAGATCCTCTCATGCCAGAACAGTAGGTTGCCAGAGAATGTTTTGCTCTGCAGTGTGTGCAGCAGGTGGTGTATCTGGCATTGACTGAACTCACTGCGAAGCACTACTAATGAGCTAAACAACCTCCAAATTTTCACACGATATCGAGATCACTAGTAAAGTCTGTGGTCTCCGTACTCAGATCTGTGTGAACATCCAATATTTCAATTGAGAGTTATCAGTCCCTCCACCCAAAATGTAAAAAATTCTTCATTATTCCACCCAAAACTGAAAACCTATTCAACATTCTAGCCACCTTGTTTGAGGTCCTGTACCCACATAAGTGTTGTTTTCAAAAGGGTACGCAGGTTCTTCTAGAAGAGATACGTTTGTTTATACCCATTTTCATGCATGTAGGACACATTTAAACTAGATGCCGTCAAGTGCATTTTTTAAAAACGCTGTACAGAAACAGAACTCACAGAAAATGCACATGAACACACGTGAACGTACAGGAATGTGCATGCACACACACAAATGCAAACACAACTTTGTAAACAGAATAAATGAAATAAAAGATAACTCACTGCAAGAAACAAACTGTAAATATATGTAGACACACTGAAAAGGCATATAATGCACTGAAAACCCATTTAATGTACTGCAAACACAGTGAAAACACATGAAAATGCACCGCTAACGAACGGAACACACCGAATGCACATAAAAAGCAGCCCTGTCCCCCCATTCTCACATGTATTTAGGTCACGCAAACAATTATGTAGGTCTGGCACACATATGTAGATGGTGATTGCAGCACACGTGAGGTATCACCACAAATGTCACAGTGAGAGCAATAATTCTAGGTCCATAGTTCATGGTTACCTCCAAACTGATAACCTGTAAAGGATTTTAAAGCATTGCCTATCATCATTTTTAGGTTCTCTCAGTTTGACGCCATTTCACAGGGGTGCGCAGTTTTAAATCTTGATAAGTATGTTATCTATATACTCTATGCATCATCTTTTATATTATTTATTGCTCAAGGAACCCCTAGAAACTTTTAAAGGAACCCTGGCTGCCAAAGCTTAGTCTAGGCGGTAATATATTTCTATCCCCCTTGGTGGGAGTGGAGATGACCCATCTATAAGGATAGGTACATACACACACAGCACAAGGCCGTGTTTCTCGGGGCTGCAGTTCCTCTGAGCTCCACAAGATGGCAATCTCACTTATACTAAGATGGAACATCTCTGGCTAATGCAGACAGGAAGTGATGTCAGGTACAGACAGGAAGTTCCGGGTGAGAGGTGAGTCGGGAGGAAGTAGAGAGAAGACATTGCTGGAAGGGGCAGCACAGGAGGTAATAAGATCTTATTTTCTATTTACACCCAGTAACCCCCCCCGTCATGTCCATCCTCTTCCTCCATAGTCACTGTGATGTCATTTCTCTCCAGCAGAGGATGATACACACATATATAGTGTGGAGACCTAAATTAACCCCTTCAGGGGCAGAACATTTCCCCCACTTACAGGACCACAACATTCTCCTCATTTTTGGAGATAAATTCTAGTAATATGGTCCTCTAAACAAACAATAAATAGACAAGACGATGACCATCCTGACCATACATGGCCTACAAAGGGCAATTATTACACCAAACAGGCAGCAAATGGGCAATCATTACAATATGCATCCAACACAATGATAGAGTGCAGGGGTCAGGAGTATGGAGCATAGAGCCAAAGGTCAGGAGGAGGATAACATTCCCCGGCCTTAGGGTTGCCAACTCATCCAATTAAACCCGAACACATATGAATTTCTCAGGTTCTGAGGCTGATTTAATGCAGATAAGGCACCGAGTGAGTTTCCGCACCACCTTCATCAGCCACAGAACCCGTGTAATCAATATGTGTTTGGTTTTAAAAGGATAAGGTGGCAACCCTACCTAACCTGCCATGAAGAATATGTTCCATCATTGGTGTCAGAGGGAGAAAAATACTGAGGGAAGTACAAGAGTCGATGTGGGGGGGGGGGGGGGGGTACTGAGGTGGAAGGACTTTGTGGCACCTGATTGGGTAGTGGGGTTGAAGGATTAACCTCTTCTCGCCCGCTGGCCGTCAAATGATGGCTGGGTGGTGCGTCTCTCGTTCTGGGTGGACGTCATATGATGGCCCTCCAGAACGGCCGCTCTCGCGTGCCCCGTATGCATGCAGCGTGGCGATTACGGCCGCGCCATGTTGCTAGGACACTGCGCGATCCCTATCTGTGTAAAGAGCCACGGTCACGGCTCTTTAACCATGTGATCGGCTGTGTCCAATCACAGCCGGACACATGTAAACTCGGAAATGACGGTAAGCTGCGCTCCTCGCCTTACACTGACAGAGTGCGAGGAGAGGAGAGCCAATCAGCGGCATCTCCGCACAGGGGACATCTAGGGATGTAATCAGGGCACTGATCATCAGTTTGAGTTTACAATTGATTACGTTTAAGTGCCAGCAAAGCCACTGCCAGCAATCAGTGCCCACAAGAGCTAGAAATCAGTGCTGGCTATCAGTGCTGCCCATCACTGGTGCCCATCAATGCCACCCATCAATGCCCCCTATCTGTGCTCAGTGCCCATAATTGCGGCATATTCGTGCCTCCTCATCAGTGCTGCCTCATCAGCGCCCATCAGTGAAGGAGAAAAATTACTTATTTACAAAATTTACTGACAGAAACTAAGAAGCTTTTATTTATTTTTACTTTTGGTCTTTTATATTTTCCTAAATGTAGCACTGACCCCCCGAAGGAGCTGCTGGTTTTATTGGGCTTACTGTTACCTTCTTGACCTCGTCCCCGTCTAGGGTTTCCCGTGGTAGATGGCCCAAAGAGAATGTAGAAGCTGACACTGGATCTCAGTTTAGGGTAGAGGGTTAGGAGGAAGTTCAGGTACTTTGGACTGCAAAAATGGAAAGTGTCTTCTAGAAGAAATCCAGAGAATAACCGTTTCACAACTGGATTCTCACAACCCCCAGATAGACCTCCTCTCACTAGGCCTAGCAGCCGGTAGGGTGATAAGTAAAGTAAAGTCTCTGCCACAGACTTGAGCGTAGAATACTTGAGTAAAGTCTCTGCCACAGACTTGAGCATAACTGAGGGACATAGACAAATTTAAAGCGCTATCATACAGTACCAGTATCTCACAGCCAGTTCGGCGATACCGTATGAGTGTAGATCCATGAAGTGTCCTTCAACTGAGCCTCCGGGCTCCTTCAAAGAAACCCGCCTTGCACATGGCCTTCTCCTGAAGAGTCCTCCCCTGGATGCTTCTCCAGTTGCTGGGCCTCTCCCTAGATGAGACGGCACCGGACCACTCTTGAATCACCAAGCCCCGATATCCATTCAGGCATGTCCCTGCAGTTGCTTCACCAGGGGCTATCCAGCCCGAGACTTGGAAATGCATGGAACCACACCCCAGGCCAGGAGGGCCATGGGGGCTGGTCAGGAGGACCATAACCAAACACACAGAAAAGATCTGGAGTGGAACCCCAAAGCACATGATGTCAATACCTTAAATACCACCTCCCAGAACGCACAGCAGGAGAACACTCCCACTGGGCTGGTTCCCAGAAAAACGTGGCACCCAGCTAAACTGCATTCTCACACTTGCCGGTGGTGACAGCGACACCTGCGGTCAAGGAGAACCCAGTGCAACCCAGCTGGACTGGTACTGAAACTAGGGAAGAGCCGAACACCCCCCGGTTCGGTACGGACCGAAAATTCGTATGAACTTTAGAACCCCATTGAAGTCTATGGGACTCGAACGTTCGAAAAAAGTGCTAATTTTAATGGCTAATATGCAAGATACTGTCCTAAAAAGGGTTTGGGGACCTGGCTCCTGCCCCAGGGGACATGGGTCAATGCCTAAAATGTTTTTAAAAATGGCCGTTTTGGTGGGAACACTGATTTTAATGACGATGTGAAATATTCCTTTAAATATGGTGCCTGGGGGGTGTCTATAGTATGCCTGTGAAGTACCACGTGTTTCCCGTGTTTAGAACAGTCCCTGCACAAAATGACATTTAACGGAAAAAAAGTATTTTCAAACTGCTTGCGTTTTTAATGTAATATCTGGTTCCGGCAATATGGATGAAAATCATTGAGAAAACTGGCATGAGTAGCCCCCCCTGCCCATTAACAGCCCCTTTGGGTCTTGTACGGATATTAAGGGGAACCCCGTCCCCATATTAAAAAAAGGAAAGACGTGGGGCCCCCAGGCCCTATATACTCAGAACAGCAGTATACAGGCGGTGCAAACAAGACAGGGACTGTGTAGATTTGTTGTGTTAAGTAGAATCTGTTTGTAATTTTGAACTGGTACATTTTTAAAGTGTAGCTCCAGTCAAAAAATCTATTTTTAAGCTTTTTGGAAAACATAGGGAAGGGTTATCACCCCTGTATAATTAGTTTTGCCGTCCTTCTTTTTTCATCTCACTGCCTGTTGTCTCCTTCCGTTTGTAAGTTGGATGTTTGAAAGTAGGGGCCTGCCCTATATGCTCTGCAGAAATGGCAGAACAAGGTGTTGGTGTTGCCACAACATTGTAAGCCCTCAAAGTGGCTCTTGGTGGGCGCTGGAGAACCCTGCTGTGAACGATTATATCAAGAATTGTAATTACATGCCATTGTTGAACAGTGGTAGAAAAATTGACCTTTGGTGGTTGTGGTGCCACAACACTATAAGTCCTCACAGTTACTCTGGGTGGGCACAGGAACGGGCCCTGCTGTGAAATATTATATCAAGAATTGCAATTACATGCCCCTGTTAAACAGGGGCTGAAAAATTGGGCTGCTGGCACTGGTGCTGGTGCCACAACACTGCAACCTTTCCCATATACTCTAGTTGTGGTGCAGGAATTAGCCCTGCTGCAAAGCATTGCATCAAAAATTGTAATTAAACGCCCCTGTTAAACAGGCTGAAAAATTGGGCTGGTGGCATCACCCAGAACCAAAAATGTTCTTCCAACATATCAGAGCAAGAGGATAGACAATCAACATAACAGGACAGTCACTCAGCATCAGCATAGGCAGTCTTGAAGGGATGTGATATTTAAAAAAAAAATTATTCAGTTACATCAGCTTCAGGTGCTTGGTAGCTGTGGGTGATCCAAGACTGATTCATCTTGATGAAGGTCAGTCGATCAACTGAGTCGGTGGACAGGCGCACCCTGTGATCGGTAACAAATCCACCAGCAGCACTGAAGGTGCGTTCCGAAAGAACGCTGGATGCAGGACAGGCCAGTAGCTCAATTGCATACTGTGCAAGCTCTGGCCAGTGATCCATCCTAAAGACCCAGTAAGCCAGAGGATTTTTGGTGGGAAAGGTGTCCAGAGCTGACAAAATATCTGCCCCAGTGTGGCTCCTGTCCCCCAAACAAACCAGCGCAAGCACGGCATGGCATCGTTTTGCCTGCGTACTTGCGTAGCCCCTGGAACGCCTACAGAGCACTGCTTGTTCTGAGGACAGAGCACTGGAAGAGGCCATGGAGGAAGAATAAGAGGAGGGGGTGGAGGAGAGAGGTATGTCACAACCAATAGTAGCATTTTGGAGGCGTGGTGGCGGAACAACCTCCAACACTACTGCACCTTGTTCTGCATCCTTCCCAGCTGCCAGAAGAGTGACCCAATGGGCCGTGAAAGACAGGTAACGTCCCTGTCCATGCCTGCTGGACCATGAGTCAGCGGTAATATGCACATTACCACTGACCGCCCTGTCCAGCGAGGCAAGGACATTGCCTTCCACATGCCGGTAGAGAGCCGGAATCGCCTTCCATGAGAAAAAGTGGCATTTGGGGACCTGCCACTGAGGAACCGCACATTGTACAAACTCACGGAAGGGAGCCGAGTCTACCAACTGAAAAGGCAGCAGTTGTAGTGCTAGCAATTTAGCCAAGCTAGCATTCAACTGCTGGGCATGTGGATGGCTGGGAGTGAACTTCTTTAGACGGTCCAGCAGCTGGGGCAGGGACATTTGCCTGCTATAATCGGACGTGGGTGTACTGCTAGCAGAGTGCCCGGAAGTACTTGGCTGTGACACACCTAATTCTACACCTTCATTCCTCTCCGAGCAGGTTTCAGAGAGGACTGAAGGTCTAGTGGGGTTGGAGATCCCAGCTGATGAGGAGCAAGGAGAGGTCCACTTTGTTCTTTGGTGTGGGTCTTTGAGGTACGCTTGCCAACGAGCTGCATGGCAGGTCAACATATGTCTGATCAAGCATGTGGTGCCCAAGCGGCTGATGTTTTGGCCACGCGAGATATGCTTGAGACATATGTTGCAAATAGCAGCGGTGCGATCTGATGCACTCGTCTCAAAAAAGGCCCACACCAAAGAACTTTTAGAATAAAGCGCAGAGGCAGTGCCCTGCACAGGCGGAGCTCTGCGGTGTGATTCAGTCGGTGTGCTGCCCCTAAGCTGGCCCCCGGAGGGCATCCTGCCTCTTTGGACATGTGCCTCCTCCTCTCTCCTACCAGGCACCCACGTGGAGTCAGTGCCCTCATCATCCCCTCCCTCTTCATTGCTGGAGCACACCTGGCAGTATGCTGCAGCTTGTGGAACATGACTGCCAGATTGCTGTCCTTCTTGAGCATCCCCTCTCTCTGCGCTCACGCTACTGCCTTCCTCTAGCTGAGTGTCATCATCAGAGCCTACAAAACACTGGGCATCCTCCTGGAGCATGTACCCAACACTGTGCTCAAAGAGTTCAGGAGACTCCTCAGGAGGACGTGGTGGGTCTAGGGAAGGAGTCACTGATGATGACATTGAGAGGAGGGAAGATGATGCATTGGCAGCTGCTTTGCTAGTACCCTGAGCCTGGGTGAGAGAGGATGAGGAGGATGAAGAGGGCTTGGTTATCCACTCTACCAAGTCTTCGGCATGATGTGGCCCAACATGTCCAGCTGCCGAAAAGAAGGACAAGCGTGTCCCATGGCCACGTGCTGATGATGACGATGCACCGCGTCCATGACCAGCACTGTTGTCTCTGGACACAGAGCCTGCTTGCCCTCTTTTATCGGCTCGCGCCTGTCTTCCTCTCCTTGTTGGCCTTCCAGACATGGTAATGGCCTGAAGGGAGATGTATATTGTGCTGGAGGCACACACAACACCCACTAACTCCTGCAGATGGCTCAATTAGAGAAGAGCTATATAGGTGGATATAACGGTGTATACTGCGGTCAGGGCACGCAGACAGCACGCACAATCTCCTACAACTGATTGCAAGCTCTATTACAAAAGAGCAATATAGCTAGCTATGTAGGTGGATATAACGGTGTATACTGCGGTTAGGGCACGCAGACAACAGGCACAATCTCCTACAAACTGACTGCAAGCTCTATTACAGAAGAGCAATATAGGTAGCTATATAGGTGGATATAACGGTGTATACTGTGGTCAGGGCACGCAGACAACAGGCACAATCTCCTACAACTGAATGCAAGCTCTATTACAAAAGAGCAATATAGCTATCTATATAGGTGGATATAGTGGTGTATACTGCGGTCAGGGCACGCAGACAACAGGCACAAACTCCTGCAGATTGCTAACGGCTCAATTACAGAAGAGCAAGAACGCAAAATCGGCCGATAATGAACGGTGTATACTGTGTTGAAGGTACACAGAGAACACCCACTAACTCCTACAGACGCCAATACATGCGCTGGCGGCCTTATATAGTGTGGGGCGTGTACTACACAGCCTGAGCTATGATTGGCCACAGGCATCCTGCCTGTGGCCAATCATGGCTCTCCTCGCTGCCGGCGCTGTGATTGGCCAAGCATGCGGGGTCACAGTGCATTGTGGGCCGTGAGCGCCACACGAATTTCGTGCGAACGGCCCATAACGTTCGGTATTCGCCGAACGGGCGAACAGCCGATGTTCGAGACGAACGTATGTTCGACTCGAACACGAAGCTCATCCCTAACTGAAACCATAAATTTAGAAAATTAGCCCCAAAACCAAACTGCAGTCTCAGGAAAATTAACTTTGAAAAACATATAGCGCCTGCTCGTCAGGAGCCAAGGCTACATAAAAAAAAAAAAACAGCAGCGATTAAATATCACCAAAAGAAAGCTCTATTTGTGTGAAGAAAATGATAAAGGTTTCACATGGTCACAGTATAGCACGACCGCGCAATTGTCATTCAAAGTGTGACAGCAACTGAAAGCTAAAAAACGGCCTGGGTAGGAGGGGGGTTTAAGTCAGGGCTCGACAAAACCCGGGCACCAGGTCGCATTTGCGACTAGAATTAGCGACCTGGGGCAGCACAGCTGGGGGTATCCTGTCTCTGCGGACCCCCCCGGCGTGATCGCGTTGGGCCGCACCGCCGGCGGCCGGTAATTGAGCCCCCGGCTTTGAGGCCTTCTACGATCCTATGGTTCCTTCTGGAATCTGGCGCCCTTTTGTGGTGGCCGTTGGAATTACAACCAGCAATGCTAATGGATGCAATGCTAATTCCCCTGCCTGCCAGCCTATCTCCTTCCCTTTACTCAGAACCCCTAAACATTATATATATATATATATATTTTTTTTTTTTATTTTTTTATTCTAACACCCTAGAGAATAAAATGGTGGTCGTTGCAATACTGTCTGTCACACCGTATTTGCACAGCGGACTTACAAGCGCACTTTTTTGGGGAAAATATATTTAATAAAAAAAAAAATAAGACAACAGTAAAGTTAGCCCAATTTTTTTTTATATTGTGAAAGATAATGTTACGTCAAGTAAATCGATACCCAACATGTCATGCTTCAAAATTGCACCCACTCATGGAATGGCAACAAATTTTTACCTTTAAAATCTCCATAGGCGACATTTAAAAAATTCTGCAGGTTGCACGTTTTAAGTTACAGAGGAGGTCTAGGGCTAGAATTATTGCTCTCACTCTACCGATCGCAGCGATACCTCACATGTGTAGTTTGAACACCGCTTTCATATATGCGTTCGCTTCTGCACGCAAGCTTGGCGGGACAGGGCACGTTTAAAATATTTTTTTTTCTTATTTTAACTTTTATTTTAATTTTTTTCACTGTTCTTTTAAAAAAAAAAAAAGTGTGTCACTTTTATTCCTATTACAAGGAATGTAAAAATCCCTTGTAATAGAAAAAAGCATGACAGGTCCTCTTGTATATGAGATCGGGGGTCAGAGAGACCTCACATCTCATATTTACACTAAAATGCAATTTAAAAAAAATGTGTCATTTGAAAAAAATAAAAAAATAAAAATGTCCCTCTAAGAGCTATGGGCAATGACTTGGAGACAGGTGGGGGGCTGGGGGCTATCTTCCCCTCACTCGTCCCCATGTCAGGCCAGGGACAGGTGCAGATCGCCGTCACGGACCTGGCTGCTAACTTTTTCAGATGGCTCCTAGATTCCAAACAAATTTGTCAACCCCTGGTTTAAGTGCCCTGTATTGAGGTGGTTAAAGGACAAGTGTATTATCCCGCACTAACTAAAATGGCATGTAAATAAATCTGGTGATGGGTGGCTGCAAACAACCTAATTGTGTTCCCACAACCGTGCAATAAAAAGTAGGGGTGCACCGAATGGGTTTTTTGGTGCCGAAACCGATACCGAAAATGAAAAATACACTAGGCCGAAAACCGAAACCGATACCGAAACAGCACCGATACCGAAAATGACTGTTTTTAAAAAATATTTTCATACAGCAGATGGTCAGAGACTGGGGACATATTACAGGAGATGGTCAGAGACTGCAGGCATGGTAGAGGAGATGGTGAGAGACTGCAGGCATGGTAGAGGAGATGGTCAGAGACTGCAGGCATGGTAGAGGAGATGGTCAGAGACTGCAGGCATGGTAGAGGAGATGGTCAGAGACTGCAGGCATGGTACAGGTGATGGTCAGAGACTGCAGGCATGGTACAGGAGATGGTCAGAGACTGCAGGCATGGTACAGGAGCTGGTCAGAGACTGCAGGCATGGTACAGGAGATGGTCAGAGACTGTAGGCATGGTACAGGAGATGATCAGAGACTGCAGGCATGGTACAGGAGCTGGTCAGAGACTGCAGGCATGGTACAGGAGCTGGTCAGAGACTGCAGGCATGGTACAGGAGCTGGTCAGAGACTGCAGACATTATACAGGAGATGGTCAGAGACTTCAGACATGGTACAGGAGATGGTCAGAGACTGCAGACATGGTACAGGAGATGGTCAGAGACTGCAGACATGGTACAGGAGATGATCAGAGACTGCAGGCATGGTACAGGAGATGGTCAGACTGCAGACATGGTACAGGAGATGGTCAGAGACTGCGGACATGATACAGGAGCTGGTCAGAGACTGGGTATATGGTACAGGAGCTGGTCAGAGACTGGAGACATGGTACAGGAGATGGTCAGAGACTGCAGACATGGTACAGGAGATGGTCAGAGACTGCAGACATGATACAGGAGATGGTCAGAGACTGCAGACATGATACAGGAGCTGGTCAGAGACTGCAGACATGATACAGGAGCTGGTCAGAGACTGCAGACATGGTACAGGAGATGGTCAGAGACTGCAGACATGATACAGGAGCTGGTCAGAGACTGGGGACATGGTACAGGAGATGGTCAGAGACTGCAGACATGGTACAGGAGATGGTCAGAGACTGCAGACATGGTACAGGAGATGGTCAGAGACTGCAGACATGATACAGGAGCTGGTCAGTGACTGGGGATATGGTACAGGAGATGGTCAGAGACTGCAGGCATGGTACAGGAGATCAAAGCAGCCTCACCAGTTCCCCCTCAGATGCAGCCTGCCTGATAAAAATACATGCACAGTGTTTTCCATGTATTCCAATGGCTTTAGTTCACACCATGCAGTCAGTTTCCGGTGTGGAAACTGACTGCATGGTGTGAACTAGAGTCATTGGAATACATGGAAAACACTGTGCATGCATTTTGTGCAAAAAAAAAAAAAAGCACACGGAACTGCATCTGGTGTCAACTGGCCCCAAGCAAGCTACCTGGTTCCGTTCCAACAGACTTCTATTGGGAATGCTCATATCGTTACCTCTACTAGCAATAACTTAACCCTTCCCCATTCTATCACATGGCGATAAAAAACTAGCTGGGTCAAAATCAAGATTATTATTTTTTATATGGTCAAGTGAGTACAGCCTTTGTCCTGTGACCTGGTTTATATAGCATGGCTCCATTCACACAAGTGGCCAGAGGTAGATAGTCTCAGAGGCAAACAAATGACTTTTGGATGCAGCAGCACTGTGGGCACAAAAAAACTTGATTTAGCTGCGGACAAAACTCTGCGATGCTTGCCCTGGGCACACTCTTTCCCCCTTATGCAGTGTCTAAATGCAGCCTCACCCATGCCCAGATCTGTGCGGTGATCTCCGTGTGTCACCGGGCTGTGCATTGAATTTCCCGGGCGGCTGCAGTAACAATGTCCCGCCTCCTGTAATCACGTCACGCTGATTCAATGTCCCGCCATTGGATCAGTGTACTGTCTGTCACAGGAGGCGGGACATTGTTACTGCAGCCGCCCGGGAAATTCAATGCACAGCTCGGTGACACACGGAGATCACCGCACTGTCGGGCGGGAGGAAAGGAGGAGGGAGGACGGAGGACAGAGGACTGGGGACGAGCCAGGAAAACACCCGTGCAATGGGCGGCACCAGGGGGCGGAGCCCCGCAAGGCCCCGCCCCCATTTTCGGCCCCATTATCGGCAAGATTTTCCTTTCGGCATTTTGCCGAAAACACCATTTTCGGCCGATATGTTTCGGCGGCCGAAATTTCGGTGCGTCCCTAATAAAAAGAGTTTAAAAATATGTTGTGTATTAGCCAATGTGACATCCTATATATACTCCTGTGTATTTATTATTATTATTATACGGGATTTATATAGTGCCAACAATTTATGCAGCTTTTTACAATAAAAGGGGGACAGTACAACTTACAATACAGTTCAATGCAGAAGCAATAGGAGGGCCGTGCTCATGGAGCTTACAATCTATTGGGAGGGGGAGGTGTTACAAAAGGTAGTGTCTGCAGGGGATGGTCCGATGAAGGTGACTCAAGTACAATTCTTAGGTGGGCGTGGGATAGGCTTCCCTGAATAACTGAGTTTTCAAGGATCGCCTAAAGGCAGACAGGGTAGGGGCTGATTGGACATATCAGGGCAGGGAGTTCCAGAGGATGGGAGAGGCTCTGGAGAAGTCCTGGAGAGGAGCATGGAAGGAGGTAACAAGGGAGCTAGAGAGCAGGAGGTCCTGGGAGGAGCGGAGAATGATTTGGGCGATATCTGCAGATCAGGTTGGTGATGTAGCTGGAGGGGCGATGTTGTGGATGGCCTTATCTATAAATAATACAATATTCCTAAGTACACATGGAACAGTAAGTACAATCTTCAAATCCTAACAATATTAAACAGCCATTCATAAGGTGATACCACAAAAATAATAATAATATATATATATATATATATATATATATATATATATATATAAATAAAACATAGATATTTTATAAATGGCAACTCCTATCCTCATATTGATTAGTGGTTCCAAATTAATAACTACTGCAGTAGTGAACAGACACAAAAGATACGCTCAGCATCTTTCCAAATAACCGTTCTCCTTTATTATGACGCATTTGAAGGTTTTTATACACATGATTACATAGGTATCACATTAATATTACAATTGTACGTTTATGGTAACAAAGGGCGTAACATAGGCAGGCTAATTCTAATCAGGACTCGAAAGAATGCAAAACATGTACTGAAAACATTATTAGTGCCGTGTGCACAGTGAAAACAGTGTGCAATACATATAAAATAGAATACAATTATATACAGAACTTAAAAATTTCCATTACATTATATATAGCTATCTGTGTGTATGTATATGTGTATATATATATATATATATATATATATATATATAGTGATTCCACAAAAAAATGCTACATAGTTACATAGTAAGTGAGGTTGAAAAAAGACACAAGTCCAACCTACGTGTGTGATTATATGTCAGCATTACATTGTATATCCCTTTATTAGAGCTGCACGATTTTGGCTAAAATGAGAATCACAATTTTTTTGCTTAGATTAAAGATCACGATTCTCGTGGTGTAACATCTTCTTTCACATTATACAAAAAAAAATTGGGCTAACTTTACTGTTTAGTTTTTTTTTTTAATTCATTAAAGTGTGTGTTTTAAAAAAAAATGCATTTGAAAGACCGCTGCGCGAATACGGTGTGACATAAAATATTTCAACAACCACTATTTTATTCTCTATGGTTTCTGATAAAAAAATAAATAAAAAAAAATATATATATATATCATTTTTGGGTGTTCCAAATAATTTTCTACCAGAAAATAATGTCAGAAAAGGTTTTGGTCTTTAAATGGTTAAACTTCCTTCATTTATGCCAAGTTCTTTCCTTTGATAAAAGAAGGAAAAGATTCTTTGTTTCTATTTATTCGCAGTGTTGTGATAAAACTTGGCAGGCGGGTTTTATTTATTTTTTTCCCAGCTGTGAGAACTCTTTGCACTTGTTAGAAAGAATCGTGACATGCTGTTTTGAAAAACGGAAAAAGATTGTGATTTTGATTCTTAACGATTAATCGTGCAGCTCTACCCTGTATGTTGCAGTCATTCAGGTGCTTATTTAATAGTTTTTTGAAACTATTGATGCCTCCCACTAAAATCACCGCCTGTGGAAGGGAATTCCACATCCTTGCTGCTCTTACAATAAAGAACCCTCTACGTAGTTTAAGGTTAAACCTCTTTTCTTCTAATTTTAATAAGGTGGCCACGTGTCTTGTTAAACTCCCTTTTGCGAAAAAGTTTTATCCCTATTGTGGGGTCACCAAATTTGTAAATTTGAGGCAGGGTTCATGCCTATGCAAATTAGATGTGGGTTTCCAATTTGCATAGCAGGAGAATGTGACTGGCTTCCTATGGAGCCGGTTCACATATCTCCGTTGCGGCGGTGGAGCGCACTGCGCAGACGCAAACACTGTGCGTCTGTGGCTCCTTTTCAGGGCCAAATTCAGGCAAAGATTTGGCCCTGATTTGTCCCTGAATTGGGGAACCACAGCGCTCCTGTGTGATTCGCAGCCGGTTACAGCGTGAACCCGACGTAAATCATATCCCCTCTCAAGCGTCTCTTCTCCAGAGAGAATAAGTTCAGTGCTCACAACCTTTCCTCATAACTAATATCCTCCAGACCCTTTATTAGCTTTGTTGCTCTTCTTTGTACTCTCTCCATTTCCACTACATCCTTCCTGAGGACTGGTGCCCAGAACTGGACAGCACACTCCAGGTGCGGCTGGACCAGAGTCTTGTAAAGCAGGAGAATTATCGTTTTATCTCTGGAGATGATCCCTTTTTAATGCATGCCAATATTCTGTTTGCTTTGTTAGCAGCAGCTTGGCATTGCATGTCATTGCTGAGCCTATCATCTACTAGGATCCCCAGGTCCTTTTCCATCCTAGATTCCCCCAGAGGTTCTCCCCCCAGTGTATAAATTGTATTCATATTTTTGCCACCCAAATGCATTATTTTACATTTTTCTACATTGAACCTCATTTGCCATGTAGTTGCCCACCCCATTCATTTGTTCAGATCTTCTTGCAAGGTTTCCACATCCTGCAGAGAAGTTATTGCCCTGCTTAGCTTAGTATCGTCCGCAAATACAGAGATTGAACTGTTTACCCCATCCTCCAGGTCGTTTATAAACAAATTAAATGGGATTGGTCCCAGCACAGAACCCTGGGGGACCCCACTACCCACCCCTGACCATTCCGAGTACTTCCCATTTATGACCACCCTCTGAACTCGCCCTTGTAGCCAGTTTTCAATCCATGTACTCACCCTGTGGTCCATGCCAACCAACCTTATCTTGTACAGTAAACGTTTATGGGGAACTGTGTCAAAGGCTTTTGCACAATCCAGATACACCACGTCTACGGGCCTTCCTTTATCTAGATGGCAGCTCACCTCCTCATAGAAGGTTAATAGATTGGTTTGGCAACAATGATTCTTCATGAATCCATGCTGATTACTGCTAATGATACCGTTCTCATTACTAAAATCTTGTATAAAGTCCCAAATCATCCCCCCAAAGAGCTTGCATACTATTGATGTTAGGCTAACTGGTCTGTAATTCCCAGGGATGTCTTTTGGGCCCTTTTTAAATATTGGTGCTACATTGGCTTTTCTCCAATCAGCTGGTACCATTCCAGTCAGTGGACTGTCAGTAAAAATTAGGAACAATGGTCTGGCAATTACTTGACTGAGTTTCCTAAGTACCCTCGGGTGCAAGCTATCTGGTCTCGGTGATTTATTAATGTTAAGTTTCCCAAGTCTAATTTTAATTCTGTCCTCTGTTAACCATGGAGGTGCTTCCTGTGATGTATCTTGAAGATAAACACTGCAGTTTTGGTTAATGAAGCCTGCCGATTCCCTAAGGAGAAGAATAAATTCAATACCTTCGCCATCTCCCCATCCTTTGTAACCAGATGTCCTTCCTCATTCTTTATGGGGCAAATATTGTCTGTCCTCCCTTTTTTACTGTTTACATACTTAAAGAGGAAGTAAACCCTTCCAAACAACTTGGACCTACAGGTAAGCCTAGATTAAGGCTTACCTGTAGGTCCAAGCAATATCTCCTAAACCTATATGGTTTAGGAGATATTTGCCCGAAAATGGGCACCGCTGTCTACGGCGCATGCGCCGTAGACAGCGGCGCGCAGGCGCACTAAATGCGGCAAATCCAAGAATGGATTTGCCTAATTTGTCGACTCCCGTGCGCATGCGCGGGAGTGACGTCATCGCGGCTTCGCCGAATGGCAGCGGCGGAGCTGCGAGACGCGACTCCCGTGCGCATGCGCGGGAGTGACGTCATCGCGGCTGCGCCGCTGTGATTCGTCGGAGCTGCGAGACGCCACCACTTCGCTGGCTCCTGTGTCAGGTAAGTGACACATAATGAGCTACTATGCGATGCATAGTAGTCCATTATGCTTTACCTTTGCAGGGAAAAAAAGAGGAAGTAAATCCATCAGGGTTTACTTCCTCTTTAAAGAATTCCTTGTTTTTTTTTTTTTTTTGCTCTCCTCTGCTATGTGTCTTTCGTGTTCTATCTTAGCTGCCCTAATTGCACCCTTACATTTCTTGTTGCATTCTTTATAAAGTCTGAATGCTGATAATGAGCCTCAACCTTGTATTTTTTCAAGGCTTTCTCTTTTGCTTTCAAATGCATTTTTACATTGGAGTTAAGCCATCCAGGACTTTTGTTTGCGCTTTTAAATTTATTACCCAATGGGGTGCATTGGCTAATGCCCTTATTTAATAAGCTCTTAAAGCAAACCCATCTCTCCTCTGCGTTCTTTGTTCCTAAGATTTTATCCCAATTTATGCCTTCTAGTAAGGTTTGTAGTTTAGGGAAGTTGGCTCTTTTGAAATTCAACACTGGTATTATTAGTTCATGAACAATATGAGCCACTTTTAAAAGTGCTAGTGCTTCAGTGAAAACTGTGACTACAATCTCCAACTGTTAATAATAATCATTAAAGATGTTCTAAAACTCTTCATAAAGTCATTCCACAACAAATAAATTGGTAATAAACTGCTGGTGCTTGTAGTTCATTAGTGCATCCACAAACAATATCATCCACAATCAAAGTGCTGGTGCTTCGGTGACTCCCACCACCTCTCACACTATGCGCTCATCTCTCTGTTTGATCTCTCTTGTTAGGTAAAATCTAACGCTCTAATACTGGGGTATGCAAGGATGGACTTCTCTGTATTCCTCCTCCACCATTCTTCCACCTGGTGTCCCGGTAACTCTGTTAGTGACTGGGTGTATGGCCCTTTAAAATCACATCTTGTAATAGTTCATGCAGAGAAAAGGGTATCCTCGTAGTGTCATTTTTAGGCCCCTTTCACACCTGAAAGTCGCACGATTTTTGCCACGACTTTGACACGACTTGAAACAATGACTGTGTAATCTTGAGGTCTATGGACCTGCTATCCAATCCAATCCCTTCTCTTACTGCAGAGAGTGACAGTGGCATTATTATTATTATTATACAGGATTTATATAGCACCAACAGTTTGCATAGCGCTTTCAGGGGGAATTAGAGGGCTCTGCTCATTAGAGCTTACAATCTAACAGGGGCTATCAAGTAAAAGCAAAGGTAATAACTGTGGGGATGATATCACTCCTATCAGTCAGCAGACTGCTGACCTTTTGAGCCCTACAGCTTCTGGTAATTATCCTGATAAGCTGACAATTACAGACAAAATCCAGCAAGTTCCTCTTCCTGGACATCATGAAGGCCCCACATTGACCTCTTAGCACTGCCTCAGAGCAGACAAGTCAAAGGAAGGATCGCAGAGAAAAAGGAATTTCTGATCCGACAGGCCAAGTGCTGGGTTCATGAAAATTTAACAAACACTAAACAGTCCCAAAGAAATGTGTTCTCATGGGGACAGTAGTCCTTAAATGTACAGCAACCCTCCCCTCACATCCACATTCTATTATCATGTGATCAATTCCATTAAAATAATTTTTACTTTCGTTTATCAAAGTTATCTACAAGGAGACCTGTATATATCAAATGACGGCAACAATGAGGATGGAGGAGGACCGGAGTCACATGACTGAGAAGATACTAAACCTCACCCTGGAGATCATCTACCTGCTGACCGGAGAGGTGAGGAGGATTCTGGGAGGTCACATGACATCACTCTTATCTCTATTAATAATGCACACACCTGACTGGAGAGGTGAGGAGGATTCTGGGAGGTCACATGACATCACTCTAATCTTTATTAATAATACACAGACCTGACCGGAGAGGTGAGGAGGATTCTGGGAGTCTAAAATGATATTCCTTTTGGTTCCTCAATACAGAGATTTCCTGTGAAGTCAGGTGATCATATGACCATCACAGTGCCTCCATGTGACTCCCTAAAGCCTGAGAGACACAACATGGCGAAGATTCTAGAAGTCACCAAGAAGATGATGGAGCTGCTGACAGGAGAGGTGAGCGGTGCCGGGAATTCTGGGACATTATCCAGTAACAGACAAGGGATGTGTCTGGATGGTGACTGTATCATTGTGTGTGTCAGGTTCCTATAAGGTGTCAGGATGTCACTGTCTATTTCTCCATGGAGGAGTGGGAGTATTTAGAAGGACACAAGGATCTCTACAAGGACGTCATGATGGACAATCAGCCGCCCCTCACATCACCGGGTAAGAGGAGACTTTATTGTAAAGGAGAGAGCAGTACGGAGGCTCCACCTAGATCCCCCATCATCTGATAAACACATAGAAACAATGTATTCAGTCAGTGTGTGTGTTTCCTACAGATGGATCCAGTAATGGGAACCCACCAGAGAGATGTCCCCGTCCTCTGTATTCCCGGGATTCCACACCGGAAGATCACAACTATGCACGCTGTTATCAGGTAGCTAATTGACAAATATTGGTAGTTATTATTTATACCCAGCATGTTTGTTACAATGAATGTTTTATTATATATTCAGAGTGGAAGCCTTGGGATTGTTGTTAAAGAAGAGTTTAAAGAGGAGGATGAGGAGTATGGAGTGATGAAGGAGCTTTTTGAAGGACACATGGATAAGATGGAGCCACCTAATACCAGCAACCCACCAGAGAGATGTCCCCGTCCTCTGTATTCCCGGGATTCCACACAGGAAGATCACACCATCCCTCACCATTACAAGGTCGGTGGGATCCATTATCTAGAACAGGGGTGCTCAACCTGTGGCTCTCCAGCTGTTGCAAAACTACAAGTCCCATCATGCCTCTGCCTCTGGGTGTCATGCTTGTGGCTGTCGGAGTCTTGCAATGCCTCATGGGACTTGTAGTTCCGCAACAGCTGGAGAGCCACAGGTTGAGCACCCCTGATCTAGAACGTGGACTTGTAGAGACAATGTGTGGATTATTTTTGTAATGTCATAATATTAAAGATTATATTTTACAGCTGACCTCTTATATAATTTTCTTAATAATTCTTATATTCTTATAATTTGCTTTAGGGCAAAGATCTGATAGATATAAAAGTTGAAGGTGAAGAAGAGGAGAGGTATGTGAGGGATGATCAGCAGTCTATGGATGAGGATGAAATAATGAGGACAATAATAGAGGAGGACACTCCTACAGAGATCAGCACAGGTGGGTCATTAACACTAAATACATTCCTCCACCCATACTGCTCACTGATTGGTCCAGAGTAGGGCAAGGACTGGGTGATATCAGCCTGTAATCCCCTGGTCACTTTCCTGAGCTGTGTTCCCCGTCCTGTATTCCTGTATTTCTCTCCGATAATCTTCCTTCTCTGTGCTGCAGACACAATTTATATATCTAGACTGGATTTATGGAGATTCTGGGGTTCAGCTGGCAGATTCTAGTCATCTGATACATGTGCTTTGGACCTTCTACCTCATGCCCGGATCTAGCAAGACCTCTAACAGAACAATTCTCCCAGGGTTACTTGTAGGGATGCACCGAATGGGTTTTTTGGTGCCGAAACCGATACCGAAAATGAAAAATACACTAGGCCGAAAACCGATACCGAAACAGCACCGATACCGAAAATGACTGTTTTTAAAAAATATTTTTATACAGGAGGTGGTCAGAGACTGGGGACATGGTACAGGAGATGGTCAGAGACTGGGGACATGGTACAGGAGATGGTCAGAGACTGGGGACATGGTACAGGAGATGGTCAGAGACTGGGGACATGGTACAGGAGATGGTCAGAGACTGGAGACATGGTACAGGAGATGGTCAGAGACTGGGGACATGGTACAGGAGATAGTCAGAGACTGGGGACATGGTACAGGAGATGGTCAGAGACTGCAGACGTGGTACAGGAGATGGTCAGAGACTGGGGACATGGTACAGGAGATGGTCAGAGACTGGGGACATGGTACAGGAGATGGTCAGAGACTGGGGACATGGTACAGGAGATGGTCAGAGACTGGGGACATGGTACAGGAGATGGTCAGAGACTGGGGACATGGTACAGGAGATGGTCAGAGACTGCGGACATGGTACAGGAGATGGTCAGAGACTGGGGACATGGTACAGGAGATGGTCAGAGACTGGGGACATGGTACAGGAGATGGTCAGAGACTGGGGCCATGGTACAAGAGATGGTCAGAGACTGCAGACGTGGTACAGGAGATGGTCAGAGACTGCAGACGTGGTACAGGAGATGGTCAGAGACTGCAGACGTGGTACAGGAGATGGTCAGAGACTGCAGACGTGGTACAGGAGATGGTCAGAGACTGCAGACGTGGTACAGGAGATGGTCAGAGACTGCGGACG
This sequence comes from Lithobates pipiens, assembly GCF_037356315.1. Classification (NCBI taxonomy): domain Eukaryota; kingdom Metazoa; phylum Chordata; class Amphibia; order Anura; family Ranidae; genus Lithobates; species Lithobates pipiens. The sequence continues at coordinate 623,544,590 of NW_027507758.1, forward strand.
TGGTACAGGAGATGGTCAGAGACTGCGGACGTGGTACAGGAGATGGTCAGAGACTGCGGACGTGGTACAGGAGATGGTCAGAGACTGGGGACGTGGTACAGGAGATGCCCAGAGACTGGGGACGTGGTACAGGAGATGGTCAGAGACTGGGGACGTGGTACAGGAGATGGTCAGAGACTGGGGACGTGGTACAGGAGATGGTCAGAGACTGCGGACGTGGTACAGGAGATGGTCAGAGACTGAAAACGTGGTACAGGAGATGGTCAGACTGCAGACGTGGTACAGGAGATGGTCAGAAATTGCACACATGATACAATTGATACAATGCAGCCAGTGTCTCCCCTCATGGCAGCCAGTGTGTGTCTCCCCTCATAGCAGCCAGTGTGTGTCTCCCCTCATAGCAGCCAGTGTGTGTCTCCCCTCATAGCAGCCAGTGTGTGTCTCCTCATAGCAGCTAACCTGTGAAGAGAAAACAGAAGAGAGAAGAGGAGGAGAGTCGCCTCCGTCGCCTGTTTGATCACAGCGCGGGAACATCACAGCTTTCAGTTCAATAGCTGTATGTTCCCGGCCGCGCGCCGTCACGTACAGCCCCTCCCCCTTGTCAGGGCACTTTGATAGACAGATCATCCGTCCAATCCTACGGGTGATCTGTCTATCAAAGTGCCCTGACAAGGGGGAGGGGCTGTACGTGATGGCGCGCGGCCGGGAACACACAGCTATTGAACTGAAAGCTGTGATGTTCCCCTGCTGTGATCAAACAGGCGACGGAGACGGCTCGCCTGCACTATAGCATGATATAGCTCTTCATGATGGGCGCACACAGGGGCGGGGGGCGGAGCCCCGCCCCCTACCCTGGCCCCGCCCCATTTTCGGCTCCATTATCGGCCGTTTTTCTCTTTCGGCAAATTGCCGAAAAGGGCATTTTCGGCCGATATGTTTTGGCGGCCGAAATTTCGGTGCATCTCTAGTTACTTGCTCTGTTGTTTGCTGGCTGTGCCAGGTGGAGGGATATGTCTGTGTACTTGTTGATACATTTGGAACCTTTAACAGAACGTGATAATGAGGGAGGAGTCAGTAACCCAATGATGTGGGTCTTCGGGATCAGTCCAGTCTTCATCTTGGTTGTTCTCCCCCCATCCTCACTCTCTGACCTCTGGTGGGGCTCAGCCCTGTGACAATGAGTGATAGAGGGGGGTGGGGACACTCGTCCTATAATCCCCTCATCACTGTCACTCCTATAAAAGACAGTTCTCGTTGTTTCCTCACTCTCTGACTAAGGTCCATGAATAAAGAAATGATCTGGTAGGAGATCAGAGGACCCATTTACTAGTTACCTTGAGGGGGGAATTGTAAGATCCTCAGAGACAAAGCTGCCTGATGTGGGCGGAGTCCTGGTTTAGGGGAACCAATCAGCTCATGTCTAGTAATAATCTTTGTATTTCTATTTTAGTAGATGGACGGGAGATGAGGAAAACCTCAGAGGATTGTCTCACTTTGTCTCCAGACTGTAAAGTAGAAGATGAGGACATCACACAGTATAGTCCAGGAGAAAACCCGACTACCTCAAATGTCCATCCGGCACCACACAGTGTAGATGGACCATCGTATTCCTCTTATCCTGAGGAACCTCAGACTGTGAGGGACGGTGCCGTCCTTCCAACAGATAAGAGCTTTTCCTGTACTGAGTACTGGGAGAGTTTCCACTTTAAATCCGGTCTCAATGTGCTTAAAAGGTCTCATGCAGGTGAGAAGTCACTGTCTTGTTCTGAGTGCGGGAAATGTTTTTCATTGAAGTCCAGTCTTAACAGACATCAAAAATTGCACACTGGTGAGAAGCCGTATTCCTGTCCTGAGTGTGGGAAATGTTTCATGCGAAAATCACATGTTGTCACGCATCAGAGATCTCACACAGGGGAAAAGCCTTATTCCTGTCTTGAGTGTGGGAAATGTTTTTCACAGAAGTCACATCTTTACGGCCATCATAGATTGCACACGGGGGAGAAGCCACTTTCCTGTTCTGAGTGCGGGAAATGTTTTTCAGAGAAGTCCAATCTTATCAGACATCAAAGATTGCACACGGGTGATAAGCCATATTTCTGTATTGAGTGCGGGAAATGTTTTATTCGAAAATCTGTACTTGAGGCGCATCAGAGATCTCACACGGGGGAAAAGCCATATACCTGTCCTGAGTGCGGGAAATGTTTTTCACATAAGTCACATCTTAACAGGCATCAGAGATTGCACGCGGGGGAGAAGTCGCATTCCTGTTCTGAGTGCGGGAAATGTTTTGCACAAAAATCAGATCTGGTTACACATCAGAGAACTCACACGGGAGAGAAGCCGTATTCCTGTCCTGAGTGCGGCAAATGTTTTTCAGAAATGTCCAATCTTTACACACATCAGAGATCTCACACAGGAGAGAAGCCGTATTCCTGTCCCGAGTGCGGGAAACGTTTTTCAGATATGTCCAATCTTTACACGCATCAGAGATCTCACATGGGGGAGAAGCTGTATTCCTGTCCCGAGTGCGGGAAACGTTTTTCAGATATGTCCAATCTTTACACACATCAGCGATCTCATATGGGAGAGAAGCCGTATTCCTGTCCTGAGTGCGGGAAATGTTTTTCAGATATGTCCAATCTTTACACACATCAGTTATCTCACATGGGAGAGAAGCCGTATTCCTGTGCTGAGTGCGGGAATTGTTTTTCAGATTTGTCCAATCTTTACATACATCAGAGATTGCACGTAGAAGAGAAGCCACTTTCCTGTCCTGTCCTGTCCACCTCAGATATTCTCCATGGCTGACCTTCATCGTGTAAGAAACAGTTCATAAGGAGAACAGAGATCACCAAAGACATGGATGAAGTGTTATAATAAAGTGATAAGGTAAACCCGTGCTTGTCGTAATACAAATGTGTTGCCTTTATACCAACTCTGGATTAACACCGTGATTTAGGACAACTTGTGAAAATAAAATGAATAAATTAATAAAAGATCGAGGATTCAAAGAAGAAACCCCATAAGAGGAGAGGATGTGGGGACAAAGAAGCAAAGGAAAAAGAGAATAATTGGAGAAGGCATATTCAATCTCAGCGATGCACAATTGACTAAGGAGGAAAGAGGAAAGTATTGGAGAAGGGTTTGAAATTTGCATCAAAAAGAAATATTTTTATTATATAGGATTTCTATAGCGCCAATGGTTTATGCATCACTTTACAATATAATGAGAACAGTACAATTACCCCCTGCGAGTCTCAAAAGCCCCGTCGTACGGGGCTTTTGAGACTCGCAGGGATTTCGATTTTGAGATGCTTTTCTAGTTGACTTAGTAGTCCGTTACTTCACGTGGAATGCGCGCTGCCAGGTTTCCATTTCGGAAAAAAGTCCTTCCTGTCGAGGTGGTGGTGCACAACATTCTGGGTGAGGTTGGGAAGATTCGGAATCCCGAGGACAGGTGACGGCCGGGGGCCTTGACAAAGGAGTGGAGGAATGTCAGGTTCCTGTAGCTGAAATCTGTCAGTTTCTGGGCGTGTGGCTTTTCTTTCTGTCCTTTCACATCCCGTAGATTTTGTTATGATCAGATTTTTGAAAAGAGGCTGCATGCATGGGTTAAGTGTGTAAGCGTTTCTTAGCCTGAGGGTGTGTTTAGACTGAAGTTACGGGGCTTTCGAGACTTGCAGGGATTTCGATTTTGAGACCCGTTTTCTAGTTGATTTAGTAGTCCGTTACTTCACGTGGAATGCGCGGGTGCCAGGTTTCCATTTGGAAAACTAGGGTTTTGTACTCACCGTAAAATCCTTTTCTCTGTAATTCACCGACCGACACAGCTCCTCTCTGTAACTAAATGGGTTTGCTAGCCTGCCACTAGGAGAACTAGACCCTCCCTGCTGCCCCAGCAGACTCAGTACGTCAACAAGCAGTATAACGTAGAGGAAAGGGGGAGCGGGTGCTGTGTCGGTCGGTGAATTACAGAGAAAAGGATTTTACGGTGAGTACAAAAATCCTATTTTCTCTTATATTCACCGACCGACACAGCTCCTCTCTGTAACTAAATGGGACGTCCCCAAGCAGTGCCAAACGAGGGGTGGGAAAAGAAAAAACAGCGTTAAAACTTCATCCACCATGGCAAGTGGGAACTAGTGAAACTAAACCCACAAAAAACAGCAATGTACCGAAAAAACACACCGCCATATAACCGGGTATCCTCAACAGGAGAGATCCCCAACACCGCAAACTTTATGCAGAAGTAATGCAACAGTGCATTTACAAACTACTGCGTTTTTATAAAAAAAACAGGAAAAAAATTCAATTGCAACTACACAGCCGCCTGCAAAAAACTTTGCGGCCAAAACAGACATCAGCCGATGCACTGACGTCTACCTTGTAGAACTTGGTAAACATATGGACAGACGACCAGGTGGCCACCTTACACACCTGAGCGACAAACGATTGGTGTCGGACGTCCCAAGACGTTCCGATTGCCCTTGTAGAGTGGGCAGTGACCGGAAAGGGGGGCACCTGCCCCTTCAAGGCGTAGGCTTGTACTACAATCTGTCTGATCCACCTGGAAATGGTGGCAGGCGAGACCGCCATACCCTTCTTTGGACCAGCCACCAAAAACAAACAGCGAGTCTGACTTCCGAAAGGGAGCTGTGGCAGACAAATACACTTTTAGAGCCCTAACCACGTCGAGAGCGTGAAGGGCCACCTCTTTGGGGTGCTTCGGCTTAGGGCACAACGATGGTAATACAATGTCCTCATTAATATGAAAGGCCGAGGCCACCTTAGCTAGAAAGGACGGTTGCAGACGCAACACCACCTTATCCCTGTGGATGACCAGATAAGGCGACTTGCAGGACAAGGCCACCAACACCGAAACCCTCCTGGCCGATGTTATGGCCACTAGGAAAACCACCTTCTGTGAAAGGGTCAACAAGGGAATCTCCCTGATATTCTCAAACGGCGGCTTTTGAAGCGCAGACAACGCCAGGTTCAAATCCCACGGAGGTAACGGTGGGCGCACCGGAGGGGCTACATGTCGTACCCCCTGAACAAAGGTACTCACTAATGAATGAGACACCAGGGGTCGCTGAAAAGACAGCCAGAGCTGAAATTTGCCCCTTAATGGTGCTCAACGCCAACTTCTACTCTACACCTTGCTGAAGAAACAGCAGGATCCTGCATATAGAAAAGGAGCACGGATGCCACCCTTTCTCCTCACACATGGAGATGTAGGCCTTCCAGGTACGATGATATATCTTCCGTGAAGAAGATTTTCACGCCCTTAACATAGTCGGGATCACCGAGTCCGACAGACCCCGGTTCCTCAGCACCTGGCTCTCAATAGCCAGGCCGTTAAAGCCAGCGATGGTAAAGCAGGGTGAAAGATTGGACCTTGAGACAGGAGGTCCTCTCGCAGCGGCAGTCGCCAGGGAGCGTCTGCCACCAGACGCACAAGGTCTGCGTACCAGGACTGCTGGGGCCACCAGGATTACTGGGATCCCCTCGACTTCCACTCTGCGCAGCAGACGTGGCAACAGTTTTAGCGGAGGAAAGGCGTAGATCAGCTGGTACTGATCCCACGGAGCCACCAGTGCGTCTTACGCATCTGCCCATGGATCTCTTGTCCTGGAGCGAATCTCGGCACCTTCCGATTGAGGCGGGAGGCCAATAGATCCCCATCTGGTGTGCCCCATTTCAGGCACAACAGCCTGAATATCTCCGGATGCAATGTCCATTCTCCTGGGTCCAGCATCTGTCTCGATAGTCAACCTGCCAATTTTCCACCCCCGGGATGTAAATGGCCGTCAGGGCAGGAACGTGTCGCTCTGCCCACCGAAGTATGAGAGTGACCTCCTGAGCAGCGGCTGAGCTTCTTGTTCCCTCTTGGTGATTTATGTACGCCACCGCCGTGGCGTTGTCTGACTGTATCCTGATCGGACGGCCTTGAAGACACGTCGACCATGTGTGGAGGCACAGCCTGATCGCTCTCAATTCGAGCAGATTGATCGGCAACTTGGATTCGTCCGTCGACCAGAGGCCCTGAGCCGACTGAATCTCCATCACTCCACCCCAGCCTGATAGACTGGCGTCCGTAGTAATCACCGTCCATTTCAGAGGAAGGAATGATTTTCTGGACTGAATCACCGGGGACCTCAATCACCAGATCAGAGAGTCCCTGGCTGGCTGGCTCACCTGGATCTGTCGATCCAGGGACAACGGAGATTTGTCCCATTTTGTCAAAATCTCCTTCTGCAGGACTCTGGTGTGGAACTGAGCATAAGGTACTGCCTCGAAGGAGGCTACCATGAGCCCCAGTACTCGCATGCTAAAGAGGAGCGATGACTACTTGCGGTTCATCAGTAGTTTGACCGCAGATCTGAGAGTCTGCAATTTGTCTGAGGGGAGAAAGACCCTCGCTTCCCTGGAGTCCAATGGTAAACCCAGGTACTCCAGACGCTGGGTCGGTACAATCACCGACTTCTTTAGATTTAACAGCCACCCAAATTCTCACAGAGTCTGCATGGTGATAGCCACATCCTCCTCTAATTCTGAGGCGGAAGATGCTCTCAGGAGGAGATCGTCTAGGTAACCCACGATCGCGATCCCGCATTGTCGCAGCAACGCCAATACTGGAGCCAGTACTTTGGTAAAGACTCGGGGGAGCTGATGTCAGGCCAAAGGGAAGAGCCACAAACTGGTAGTGGGCTTCCCCGACTGCCAAACGCAGAAATTTTTGATGCCGAAGGCATATGGGTATGTGCTGGTACGCATCCTGGATGTCCAAGGACACCATTGAGTCCCCTTGATGGAGTGCAGCGACTACTGAGCGAACTGATTCCATTCTGAACCTCGGCACTTTTACAAAGTGATTGAGGGCTTTTAAGTCCAAGATTGGACGTACCTGTTCCTTCTTGGGAACCACAAACAGATTTGAGTAGAACCCCTGGAAGCATTCCGATTCTGGAACTGGTAAAATCACCCCCTGATTCAGCAAGTCCCTCACCGCCCCTAACAGGGCCTCCCGGCGAATCGGGGATACGGGTATGCTGGAGGGGAAGAATCTGTTCAGCGGCCAAGAGAGAAACTCTATCTTGTAGGCTGTGGAAATCAGGTCGCAGACCCATTGTTTGGATAACCGGGAGGTCCCAGGGACGCTTTTAACCGTCCGTGGGCATCCTGTTGGGATGGGAGCGTTTTGTCGAAGCACCAGGCAGACGAAAAAGCCGCTTGTGAGCGGAAAAAGAGGGCCCTTGCCTGCGACGTGGCTCCTTAGCCTTCCTGGCCTGTGGGAGTAGTGTACTCTTACCACCCGTGGCATTTTTAATAATGTCATCCAATAAAGCTCCAAAGAGCCGGTCGCCAAGGAAGGGAAGATCCGTCAGGGCTTTCTTGGATGCCTGGTCAGCAGACCAGCATTTTAGCCAAATCAGGTGCCTCAGCACCACAGCTGACACTGAAGCCCTGGATAACGGGGGGGGAGTATCCAGGGCCACGTCACAAACGTACTTGAGGCCTTGCACTAGTTGGTCTGCTAGTTCTACGCAGACAGGGGAGACCTTTTGCTCTCCCAATTCGCGGTGCAAAAGTTTTGCCCGCTCAGTCAGTGTCTGTGACACCAGTGCGGATGCCAGTACAGGTCACACAGCTGACCCCACAACCGTAAACAAGGAATGAGCCACCGCCTCGGCCTTCCTATCTGTGGGATCCTTGAATGCAGGAGTCCCCTCAACCGGGATCATGGTTACTTTTTTTAACCTAGATACTGGGGGGTCCACGACCAGAGGAGCCGAACATTTCTTGAGAAGGCTTTCCTCAAAGGGGTAACGCACCGCCATGTTTTTGGGGACCGAAAAGGTCTTTTGCGGCCGACCCCTTTCCCTGTAGATGAACTTGTCAAAATAAGTCAAATACGGGAACACCTTAGGTGAACGTGCTGTCTTGTGGGACCCAAAAGGGACCGATACATCAGCAGAGGGATCCGCTGGCTCCTGGATCTTCAGGGTATCACGCACAGCTGTGATAAGTGCTCCAATAAGCGCTTTGTCGTGCCCAGATCCGAACGGGGAATTATCCTCGCTGTCCGACTGGTCCTGGTCAGCCTCGTCTGATAGGTCAGAGCAGGGGTCACCAGCCGCAGCAGGGCCCGAGTCTGCCTCAGAGCTCTCCCCAGAGGACGGGGGGCAGGGGCCTTTTATGTGCACCTTTCCTTCCACGCACCGCCTCTATTTTAGCAACAAAAGAGTTAAGGACCGCCGTCACTGTGTCCATGGGCACAGCGCTATCCGCAGGTGACCCTTTTGCAATAACCTGGATTTCGGGGGAAGAAACACCAGTTTCTGAAGCCATACTGACCCTACCCTGTCTGCCATCTGCAAGGGGACTTAGGACAGTGAAGGTCCCACCCTCCTGCTGCCACCGCCTGGGGGGGAGGGGGGTTCCTAGCGGCAGACTCACCACCCTGGGGCGTTCTGTGATGTAGTCCCCAGGAGGTTACCCAAGTGCAGAGTGAGGAAACTGTGTCGGCAGCAGCTGTAGAAAATAGCGGTGAAACGATCTGCAGAGCTTGCACCAGTGTTCAGGAAATGGCCATCCAGCGTCCTGTATACACAGTGGAAACAGCATGTGAGAGCACATGTAATGCTGTCACAAGAGAACTGCGGTGAAAAGAGCGCTCGGGCTTCAAAACATGGCTGCCAATGCAACTAATAGGAAAATCTCCCAAAAATGGCCGCTGAGGCTCACAAATGGAACCTGCTCTGCCCTCAGTCAAAATGGCCGCCGGACAGCGCCATGCGGTGACAGGAAAAATCATCAAACAGCACTGCCCTAAACCAGCAAGAATACCCCCACAGACACCTTTTGGGACCCCCCACACAGGGACCAGGACCATCGCTAGCCGCACAGACCCCCCACATGTGAGAGACCCAGTGATCCCCGGGGGGGGGGAAGGAGGGAAGATAGGGACGTGGGAGAGAAGAGGAGGAGGTGAGGTGGCCCCACGAATCGACCTCCCAGGGAATGCCCAGCTGCTCAACCCCCCGAGGGAGGGGGAACCGTACTTACCAGTCCTGAAGAGCTGGGAGACATTCCATCACAGACCCACTCCTGCGCAGTTACAGGGTGGCTGCTGGCCCGGTATACTGTGATCCAGACATCAGTAGCCCAGTCATATGTATACCCCCGAGCATTGAAGCTCACCGACCACCTCTGGAGCTGAGGTATGTCGTGGCCTGCCGAGCCTTAGCTGCGACCTGCACACGCTCGATGGCTGGACTGGGGGGACTACAAGGATAACTTAACCATCCTGTCACCCAGCCGGCAGTTGATAGAAGATCCCAGGATCTTTCATCTTGTGCAAAAGTAAAAATCCTGCATCAAAAAAATGCACCAAAGGGCCTGCAGGGTTCTTAGGTCATTCCCCTTCACTAGGCAAAATAAAAACTGAGTCTGCTGGGCCAGCAGGGAGGGTTGTTAGCACGGGGTCCACCCCCCGGGGCGGTACTGAAAGCTCTGTGGATTGTGTTACAAAATTTTGACTAGTTCTCCTAGTGGCAGGCTAACAAACCCATTTAGTTACAGAGATAAGCTGTGTCGGTCGGGAGAATATAAGAGAAAAAAAGTCCTTCCTGTCGACGTGGTGGTGCACAACATTCTGGGTAAGGTTGGGAGGATTCGGAGTCTTGAGAAGGACAGGTGACGGCCAGGGTTCCTGTAGCTTCAATCTGTCAGTCTCTGGGTGTGTCGCTTTTCTTTCTGTCCCCTAGATTATGTTATGATCAGATTTTTGAAATAAGGCTGCATGCATGGGTTAAATGTGTAATCGTTTCTTAGCCTGAGTGTTTGTTTAGGTTGAAGTTAGGATAATCATGATATTTATATGAAAATATGTCTTGGTTTGTATATTTAGTTTTGTTTATGGTTTTTTTTTTTTCTTTTAGCAAAAAAAGCCATTTTCTGTTCCTATGCTGTATAAAGTTATTTATATATAATGTATATAGTAAATAAACAAAAACAGCTTAATTCTTAATATTATTTATTATGTATATATGTAAATATGTTTTTATTATGTTGTATGTTTGTATGATTTTTTTAATAAACTAAAATCTACAAATACCATATAGGTCAATACAGAAGGACTAGGAGGGCCCTGCTCATAAAACATCTAAATATGGATAAATTCAACCCCACAAGAAAGAATGACTGTCAATAATGTAGGGACGAGTAATATACACAACAGTTTACTCAAAAAAACGCTGTTTAATCCAGTTGTTAAAAGATCATAAACATATACAGTGGGGAAAATAATGATTTGATCCCTGCAGATTTTGTAAGGTTGCCCACTTACAAAGAAATGAAGGGTCTATCATTTTTTTTATCATAGGTGTATTTTAAATGATAGAGACAGAATATCCACCAAAAATCCAGAAAAAACACATGATACAAATGCTATAAATTAAGTTGCAGTTCATTGAGTAAAATAAGTATTTGATCCCCAGGCAAAACATGACTTGGTGGAGAAACCCTTGTAGGCAAGCACCAAGGTAAGGTGTTTCTTGTAGTTGGTGACCAGGTTTGCACACATCTCAGGAGAGATTTTGGTCCACCCTTCTTTAAAGAGCTTCTCTAAATCCGTAAGGTTTATCGGCTGTCTCTTGGCAACTCAAAGTTTCAGCTCCCTCCAAACATTTTCTATAAGATTAAGGTCTGGAGACTGACTAGGTCACTCCATGACCTTAATGTGCTCCTTCTTGAGGTACCTCTTTGTTGCCTTGGCGGTATGTTTTGGGTCATTGTCATGCTGGAAGACCCATCCATGACCCAACTTCAATGTTCTGGCTGAGGGAAGAAGGTTCTCAAGCAAGATTTTACAATACATGGCCCCTCAATGCGGCAAAGTTGGCCTATACCTCTACCTTAGCAGAGAAACAGCCCCAAAGCATCTTATTTCCACCTCCATGCTTGGCTGTAGGGATGGTGTTCTGATGCCCCGTACACAAGCGGAATTTCCGACAGAAAAAGTCAGAGGAGAGCTTTTCATTGTATATTTCGACCATGTGTATGCCCCATCGGACTTTTTACGTCTCAAATTCTGACGGACCTAGAGATAAGGGAACATGTTCTATATTTTTCCGACACAACCAATTCCTAACGGGAAAACCGCTCGTCTGCATGCTGTTCCGACGTACCAAAAATGACGCATGCTCTGAAGCAAGTACGAGACGGAAGCTATTGAACTTCCGTTTTCTAGTCCCGTCGTACGCGTTGTACGTCACTGCGTTCTTGGCGGTCGGACTTTGGTGTGACTTTGTGTATGCAAGACAGCTTGAGTGGAACTCCATCAGAAAAACATGCAGAGTTTATTCCGACGGCAAAACCGGTCCTGTGTAAGCGGCATAAGAGTCATAGTCAGCATTTTTCTCCCTCCAAACATGTCAAGTTAGCTCCAATAAGCTCAATGGAGTGAGCCAGCGGCCGCATATTCCAAAGCAGCTTCGGTTGCGATGGCTGCAGCCTGAAGGAGACCTGGCGGAGTGATATCACCTGCAATCTGCCTCTCCCTATAGCTCTATCTAGCTATGACTGCATTTTCATGTGCCAGTAGCAGCTGCAAGTGAGAGCTGGGCTGCACTGCTCAGTCGTACTGATCAATGTACACAGTTTATTAGTCATTTTGTTGCTGGAGGTGGCTGCCTATCTACTGTTGCTGGATGGAGGGGAGGGTGCTGCCTATCTAATGTTGCTGGATGGAGGGGGGTCTGCCTGCCTACTGTACTGTTGCTGGATGGAGCGGAGGGTGCTGCCTATCTAATGTTGCCGGATGGAGGGGGGGTCTGCCTGCCTACTGTACTGTTGCTGGATGAAGGGGGGGCTGCTTACCTACTGTAGCTGGATGGAGAGGAGGGTGCTGCCTATCTACTGTTGCTGGGTGGAGGGGGGTTGCTTACCTACTGTACTGTTGCTGGATGGAGAGGGGGGCTGCCTACCTACTGTTGCTAGATGTAGAGGAGGGAGGCTGCCTACCTACTGTTGCTGGATGGAGAGGAGGGAGGCTGCCTATCTACTGTTTCTAGATAGAGGGGGGCTGCGTATCTATTGATACTGGATGGGGGGCTGCCTATTTAATGTTGCAGGATGGAGAGGGGGGGCTGCCTACCTATTGTTCCTGGATGGAAAGGAGAAGGGCTGCCTATCTACTGTTGCTGGGTGGCTATCACGTACCTGATAGGAAGAGCCTGATATGCAGAGGAAGGCCTCTCTTACACCTCTGACTCGGGGGGCCCCTGATAGAGCAGACAGGTGGCGCAGGAGTGCAGAGTCGCACAAGTGCTGGTAGTCATGCTAGCTGCTGGGCTTCTGGTTGAGTGGTATGCCAGATAACAGCGGATGTCTTGAATACTGGAACAAGCTGGTACTTGGACCGAGTCAGCAGAAGAGCAGGTCCCCCAATGGCAGATGGACAGATGTTTGCAGCTAGGTAGCTCCTTATAGACTGTTTATGTTCCAGAGTCAGACAAGCCAGGTCATACACAGTGCGGTCAGATGAAGTACAGAAGCAGAGACTGGAGAGTGGTCCAGGTACAAGCCGGGGTCGGGATAGGTGGAGAGCAGGAGCAGTCAGAATAAACCGGGTAGGTAACTGGAAGCAGATGCAGATAAACGGAACAGGACAATCACAGGAACGCTGTGGACAAGACAGCACTGATCCTGGGTACTGATCCAGTTTATATAAGCCATTTAGCACCCTCATCTGTCATAGGATGCGCTGCGCACACTAATGTGCACATACACATATCTATTTACATTCTGGCGCATCTTTAACACAGCCTTTTCTAAGAGAAGTTTGGGGAACAGACGTTAGCCTGCAGGAACCATCTCGTCTTCTGGCAAGCCTTTCCTGACAGCGGCTGCCTGTCTACTGTTGCTGGATAGGGTGGCTGCCTATCTATTGTTTCTGGATGGGGGGCTGACTCTCTACTGTTTCTGGATGGGGGGCTGACTGTCTACTGTTTCTAGGTGCTAGGAGGTGGGTGGGGGTGGAGACAAAGGGCTGCTTTGGCATTATTTTATTTCAATGATTTCCTATGATCATTGGCTTCATCTAGGGGCCATAATACTGTGTTGTTTTTTTTAATGATGGATGTATTTTAATAAAAAGACCACATTATGGCCACTACATGGAGATGATAATCACAGGAAATCGCTTTGTTAAAATATATCCAGAATTTGTCATGGCTGGACAAATGCTTGTCACACATTTTCCACAAATGTGACCCTTTAGTTTCCTGCGAAGGTAAGGCAAGGTTTCATACAGGGCCAGTTCTAGTCTGTCTGATGTGGGGGTGCAGGAAAAAAAAAACGGGGGCAGAGAATGTGAGGTTAATAGGGCAGTCTATAGGGGGTCAACACTGCAGAGGATAAAGTCAACAGTTGTCGGGCAGTGTAGAGGCTATTCGTTTAAAGAAGAGCGTACGCTCGGTTATGAGAGTACTCTTCCCAACACAAATCCCCTCTCCACCCAAATTCCCCCTCCTAGCACAAATCTTCCCCAGTCCTCTGCTTTCAACCCAAATTTCCTCCTAACACAAATTCTCCCTGTAGCTCAAATCCCCTACCCCCTCCTAGAAAAAAGTCCCATCCCGCATCCTAGCATGTATCCCCTAAACCCCCTCCTTGCAAATACCTCCCCTGCTAGCACATACCCCAATCTACCCTTCTAGCACATATCCCCCTCCTCACACATATCCCCACCAATTCCGCTTCCTAGCACTTATCCCCACTCCTAGCACATACCCCCAGCTCCCCTTTTTTTTTAGCACATATCCCCCCAGTCCCAGCACATATTCCCCCCCCCCCCCCAAATCACCCTCCTAGTACATATCCCCCCAAATCCCCTCTCCTACCACATACCCCTCCTAGCCCTAACTAACCCCCAATCTCCCTTTCAAGCACAACCCCCACCCCCCTCCTTAGCACATATCCATATCGCCCAAATCCCTCCTCCTAGCACATCTCCCACCAAATCCCCTCTCCTAGCACGTATTCCCCTCCTAGCACATACCCCCCAATCTCCCCTCCAAGCATATATATCCCCCAATCCCCCCTCCTAGCAAATAGCCTCCTCTCCGGCACAACCCCCATCCCCCTTCCTAGCACATATACCCCTTCTTGCACATACCCCTCATCCCCCCTCCTAGCACATATATCCCCCCAAATCTCCCCTCCTAAAACACATCCCCTAATCCCCTCTTCTAGCACATATCACTCCACTCTCCCCTCCTAAAACATATCCTTCCAATTGCTCTTATAGCACATACCCCCCAATCTCTCCAAGCATTTATCCCCCAATCCCCCCTCTTAGCAAATATCCCCCTTCCTAGCACATATCACCCCCAAATCCCCCCTCCTAAAACATAGCCCCCCTTCTAGCAAATATGCTCCCCCAAATTACCTTGCTTTCCAGCACACATAGCCACCAATCTCTCCCTTTTCAGCCCAAGCGCAAATTATTGTTCCCCCCCCCCCCCCACGTTGTGTTCCCTCACCTATAAGCTCACCTTCCCCCCCTCCCCACACACAGGATCGCTCTTACATTGGGACTGTACACAGTTTGATTACTGGCCTCTACCTCCTCCAAGGACTGCTCATCTCCTGGGAGTAGGATCTGTGTGTAAAAACTGTGTATATGTAGTCCCAATCTAGGTGTTCTGTGTGATGTGCACCAGACTCCCCACTCGTATTGCAGCCCCGAATGTGGAAATGGGGGAAGGAACCCAGTCAGCTAGGTACTTTGTCCAGGGGGGGACTGGCCTTGGGGAGGCACAACAGAAATCTGGGGGGGAGCAGCCAACCTGAGCACCCCCCTAGATCCAGCCATGGTTTCATACAAATACCTGACAGTAAGGATGGGCCGAACACCCCTCCCCTCTTGTTTGGTTCTCACCAGAACATGCGAACAGGCAAAACATTTGTTCAAACGCGCAAACACCATTCAAGTCTATGGGAAACGAACATGAAAAATCAAAAGTGCTCATTTTAAAGGCTTGCACATAAAAAGTGTTTGGGGACCTGGGTCCTGCCCCAGGGGACATGTATCAATGCAAAAAAAGTTTTAAAAACGGACATTTTTCGGGAGCAGTGATTTTACTAATGTTTAAAGTGAAACAATCAAAGTGTAATATTCATTTAAATGTCATACCTGGGGGATGTCTATAGTATGCCTGTAAAGTGGAGCATGTTTCCCATGTTTAGAACAGTCTGACAGCAAAATGACATTTCTAAAGGAAAAATGTCATTTAAAACTACTCGTGGCTATAATGAATTGTTGGTCCAGCAATACACATAAAAGTTCATTGATAAAAACGGCATGGGATTCCCCCATAGGGGAACCCCGAACCAAAATGTAAAAAAAAAAATGTGTGGGGTCCCCTCAAATTCCATACCAGGCCCTTCAGGTCAACCTGGCAGGCCGCAGGAAAAGAGGGGGGGCGAGAGAGTGCCCCGCCTCCTGAACCGTACCAGGCCACATGCCCCCAACGTTGGGAGGGTGCTTTGGGGTAGCGGCCCTCCAAAGCAGCTTGTTGATGGGGTCTGCGGGCGTGGGGCTTACTGGAATAGCAGTAACCAGGCACTGAATACCACCCTAACCTGGCTCTGTATACCACCATAACCTGGCACTGTATATCACCCTAACCTGGCTCTATATACCACCCTAACCTGGCTCTGTATTACCACCCTAACCTGGCTCTGTATTACCACCCTAACCTGGCTCTATATACCACGGTAACCAGGCACTGAATTCCACCCTAACCTGGCTCTGTATACCACCCTAACCTGACACTATATACCACCCTAACCTGGCTCTGTATGCCAACATAACCTGGCTCTGTATACCACCCTAACCTGGAACTGTATACCACCATAACCTGTCTCTCTATACCACCCTAATCTTGCACTGTATACCACCCTAATCTTGCACTATATACCACCATAACCTGGCACTGTATACCAACATAACTTGGCACTGTATAAGACCCTAACCTGGATATATATACCACCCTAACCTAGCTCTGTATACCACCCTTACTTGGCACTATATACCACCCTAACCTGGCTCTGTATATCGCAGTAACCAGGCACTGAATACCTCCCTAACCTGGCACTGTATACCACCCTAACCTGGCTCTATATAGCACCCTAACCTGGCTCTATATACCAGCCTAACCTGGCACTATATACCACCCTAACCTGGCACTGTATAAGAATCTAACCTGGATATATATACCACCCTAACCTGGCTCTGTATACCACCCTAACCTGGCTCTATATATCACAGTAACCAGGCACTGAATACCTCCCTAACCTGGCACTGTATACCACCCTAACCTGGCTCTATATAGCACCCTAACCTGGCGGTATATACCAGCCTAACCTGGCACTATATACCACCCTAACCTGTCTCTATATACCACCCTAACCTGGTATTGTACACCTCCCTAACCTGGCTCTGTATACCACCCTATCCTCTCTCTGTATCACATAACCTGGCTCGATATACCACCCTAACCTGGCTGTGTATACCACCATAACTTGGCTCTGTATACCGCCCTAACCTTGCTCTTTATACCATCCTAACCTGGCATTATATATCACCCTAAACTGGCTCTATATACCACCCTATCCTGGCTCTATATACCACCCTATCCTGGCTGTGTATACTAACTCAACCTGGCTGTGTATACCATCCTAACCTGTCTCTATATACCACCCTAACCCGGCTCTGTGTACCACCCTAACCATGCTCTATATACCACCCTAACTTCGCACTGTATACTACCCTACCCTGGCACTGTATACCACCCTAATCTGGTTCTATATACGACCCTAACCTGGCTCTGCATACCATCCTAACCTGGCTCTGTATACCACCCTAACCTGGCTCTGTATACCACCCTAACCCTATATCACCTTAACCTTGCTGTGTATACCACCCTAACCTATCTTTATATACCAGCCTAACCTGGCTCTGTATACCACCCTAACCTGACTCTATATACCACGCCAGCCTGTCTCTATATATCACCCCAACCTGGCACTATATACCTCCTTAACCTGGCTCTGTATATCACCCTAACCTGTCTCTATATATCACCCTAACCATGCTCTATATGGTGGAGCGTGGCCAGGATGTGAAGCAGGATGGACGCAAAAGGCAGAGGAAAGAGCTCCAAAGACTCAAAATCCCAGCACTCAGGGAAGGGGTGGGGCGCAAGCTGACCACGGAGTGGGCAGGGGAAGGCACAGAGCCCGGGAATGTCAGCGTCCCCTTTGGCCATGACCCCCCCCCCCCACCCCGAAGCACAGGATGCTTCTCTCTCTCCTGCATTACTAAAGGTGGCTCCAGACACAATCACAAAACTGATTCTGGCAGCCATAGAGGACTTTAAAGCAATTATGATGGTCCGCATAGATCATTTGGCATCAGAATGCACCCTAATCTGCCATGATCTGGACAAAATGAGGGGGAGGATTACAGAAGCTGAGGACCAGATTGGCACGGAGGAGGACCAGCAGGGCTCACACACCTCTCAAAATGCAAAGCTGCAATCGCTGGTGAGTTCCCTCGTAAATAAAGTGGATGATGCCGAAAACAAGCAGAGAGGGAATAACATTTGCATAGTGGGCCTGCCGGAAGGAGCAAAAGGCCTGTGTCCTGCAATATTTGCTGAAACCCTGTTCAAACAACTGCTGAATCTGCCTGATATGCTGCCTACGTACATTGTTGAAAGGGTGCACAGGGTGCCTACTGGGAAATGCCCAGAGGGTGCACCTCCCAGACCATTCCTGGTCTGGCTCCTGAATTTCTGGGATAGGGATATGATTTTGGTAAAGGCACGAAAGCATCCTGAATTGCCATATGAAAACACCAAGTGTGTTCAAATACGCCACAGATCCTTCAATGAAGTGAGAAGTTGACTTCAGGACAAAAACATCAAGTATAGCATGCTTTATCCCAGCCAGCTGCGAATCTCCCACAGGGGCACGGTCTGATTCTTTGATACGCCTGAGGCCAGTGAGTGGATCAATACCCTTTGAGCCAGAGGCTGGGGTCTCGTTTGTTTAGAAGGTTTGGGGGATCCTGATATCTGCGGGGTTGATGATGGCATTCCTATTGGGGGCTAACAGTACACTTTAACTCCCCATCTTTAGAATCCTCCTTGAATGTGTAACTTGCAGGACCAGAACTTCCCGGAGGGCACCTGCACTGTTATTTTACTGCTGGAGTTGTTTTTTTTTTTATTATTATTGGAATACAGAGATACCATCACTCCTGGAAATATGTGTGTGTGGGGGGGCGTGCTTTTACTCCTTCTCTGTGGCACGGAATGGAGATTACACAGGAACATATCTTTTTTCTATTACCAGAGGCCTATTTTTTAGGTTTTCATTTTCTATAATGTTTTAGACCTATTTTTTCGACCACATTTTTTGATAATTTTTTAACAAGTTTCGAGACTATGCTGCATGTATTTGTTCCAATGTTTTACAAAGCAGCAGGGAGTTACATGGGACTGGGAATAATTGTGGGTTGGTCTGTGCAATGTTTCATACTACACCTTTGGCCACATGTGAGCCGTAAACTACCTGAGGCCTTAAATGGTCACTGGTAGCTTGAATCTCTAGTAATGTTAGGTTATTCAATGTATATTTCTAAAATGTATTACTATAGTGGGAACCACGTTTAATTTGATGTCTTGGAAAGTTAGAGGCTTAAACGATAAATTCCACCGAGCCCTGATGTTCCAATATCTGAAGCCACTTAAGCCCATATAGTCTTCTTACAGGAGACACATTCAGATGGCAATAGGGTTTTGACTTTAGGGCGCCCCTGGTACTCCACGTACACCAGGGGGGTGGCTATTTTGCTCAGTAAAGCTGTCCCCTGTACTGTTCATAAGGTCATAACAGATCCAGGGGGGCAGTATGCGATTGTTGTATCTGACATATATATATGTATAAAATGGTGCTGGTTAATGTTTATGTACCTCCCCCATTTCATATACAGGTGCTGTATGACTTATTGAGTAAGTTGGCTCCCTTCATGAATTTGCCTCTCATTGTAGCGGGCAATTCTAATGCCATTTTGAGCGCCACCCTGGACTCCTATAACTCAAAGAGAGCTACGTCAGTAGGGCGGAGACAGCTTCTTCAACGGAGTTGTGGCAATGGAAGAATCCTACCACCAGGAGTTTTTCCACATTTATCTAAAACACATAGGTCTTCCTCACGGATTGATCTAGCTTTCGCAAATGTTTCAATGATGCAGTTGGAGAGGGGAGCTAATTATCTTGCAGGGGGCTTGTCAGATCACACACCTTTATCAGTACATATTGGTCTACATTTACAGGTCAGAGGGGGTGCATGACGGTTGAACCCAGGTTGGTTAGAGGTGGAATCAGTGGCCTCCCAGGTGGCACCATCTTTTTCTGGCTACTGGGAGGACACCCTGCAATCGGCTTCCTTGCCTATAGTTGTGGATGCCTTTAAGGCCTGTATGCGAAGTTAGTATATATCAGCAAGCACGTAAAGAATTTAATGTCTTGTCACAGGAACTTCAGGATAAAGGGAGAACATGTGAGCTGCCTCATGCAACCTGTCAGATGTTACATATGATGAACTGTTGGAAGAACGCCATCTTCTGTCGTTGGATTTCACTGAACTGACACACACCTCTTGGATGAGGAGGGTAGAATCCCTTTTTGAACAAGGAGATAAAAACTGGAAATTGCTGGCTATTCTGGTTGCAGAACAGAGAGTTCAGACTAATATCCCTTGCATTACCAATTTCCAGGGAACCTTGCTAACTGACCCAAAAGGCATTCTAGACACTTTTGTAGATTATAGAGCACTTTTTGCGTCTATCCCGGCTTATAATGAACAGGGCTTGGAATCCTTACTTTCCTCCCTAAGAATTGCAGTGCTCTCTGAGACAGACAAAAACAGCTTAGAGGTAGAGATCACAGAGAAGGAAATTGGAACTACCATCAGATCATTCCCTCCCCACAAATCCCCAGGTCCTGACAGGTTCTTCATAGAGTGGTATAGATTGCATCTAGAAGCTATTGTCCCAAGACTTAGGACTCTGTTTCACTTCTGCTTAGAAAATAAGCTTCTTCCAGATTCTCTCATGGAGGCTCAGGTGGTTCTGCTGCCTAAACCGGGCAAGGACCCCTTGAGCTGCTCCTCTTATAGACCAATAGCTCTTCTCAATCAGGATCTCAAGATCCTAACGAAAATTTTGGCCACAGGATTATCGAAGGTAATCACCACACTGATAGACATAGATCAAAGGGCTTCATTCCCCAAGAAATCTACAGACACCAATTTTCGCAGGCTATTTGCACACTTACAAATTGACCATACCAATCCTGGGGCCATGGTGATAGTGTCCCTAGACATGGCCAAGTCCTTAGATTCCATGGACTGGCATTATATGTCCACGGTCTTATGGTACATGAGGTTTGGAAATGTTTCTCACCTGGATCTCCCTGCTCTATAGTAGACCCAATGTGACAATAAAGATAGGCATGTCAGTCTCTGCGCAGTTTTTGATGGGTAGGGGGACGCATCAGGGGTGTCCACTCTCCCCAGCCCTATTTCCTCTCGCCATTGAACCCATAGTTATTACTTTGCGAACATCTACAGAGGTGAAAGCTCTTGAGGTGGGAGGTTTTCGAGAATGTACTGCCATATATGTGGATGATATGCTCCTCTTTTTAGAGGATCCGGGATCATCCTTAGAAGCGGTATTTGAGATTCTGTGCACCTTTGTTAATTTTTCAGGTCTACAAGTCAATTGGGAGAAATCCAATGTCATGGCTATTGATGATGGGGCTCAGGCTCAAGCATTGCACTTGGTCCCTATAGCTTGGGTATCTGAATTTAAATATCTTGGTATTCATGTATCTCCCAAAGAAAACGATTATCTATCACTTAATTTAATTACTGTACTGTGCTAGGGGTTAATTTCTGTGTCCTACTATGGGTTGATTGGGAGGTACTGTGAGTTAGTTATTTTGCTGTGCTGGGGGTTATTGCTGAACTTGACACAAGCTGGGGGTTTTAATTTCTTGCACCAGCTGGGCTTATTTTAATGTTACAGTGTTACATTACAAGCCATAGACCATGAAGAAACATCCACTTGCTGGGCACACCCATCGTGGCCACGCCCTCGTGTGCACTATAGGTTTTGCGCACCACAAGTAGCTCCCACACTTGTTCCTTAAGCACCACCATAGCACCCCCCAAAAAATTGGCCTGGAGCCTCCCCTGCTACAAACTATGAGATATATCTAAAAATTGATCAATCCTGATGTACTGATGGCGTACCTCATTTTTTGAGGCCTGAAAATGCCAGGACAATACAAATACCCCTTTTTTTAACCACTTACCGCAAACCGCCATAGCTGTACATTGGTACTTTGATGTAGAATTCAGGGGTTATTGCAGCAGATTGTTACCATAACCCCGGTATTTTCCGCACTGGCTGGTGGTCCTCTTTCAGATAAAAGTGGTCTCAGTGGCAGATTCACTGCGAGATCACTTTTATTGGCGGTGGTCGTCCCGCCACGCTTTGGTTCGTCGCTGGTAGCGGCAGAGATGATCCAATCCTTTCCCCATCAGAGGCCTGGAGATGAGTGAGGGAAAGGTGGCCCCCACTCAGCTCCAAACCATTGGATGAGGGAAGCAATGTCAAACGTCACGTCAGCCCAATCATCTTAAAGGGGAAATTATTTTTTCTTTTTTTTTAAAGAAATTTATTTATTTTATTGCATTTAAGTGTAAATGTGAGATCTGAGGTCTTTTTCCAGTACAATATTTTTATTGGGATATGAAAAAAGGGAAAACCAGATAACAAATTCCCACGCAGGGGAAATGGACATAAAACATAAGAAAGAAGTTCACATAAAAGTACATAATGTATATATAATGTATATTATGAGGGTATAGATTATAAACTGACACCGACCCGCCAGCCAGGGCCGGGGGTCGGTGCGCTATTCCCGAGTTTGAGACCCAGGGGCTAAGGCAGACAAGGAGGAGCGGAGTTATCCGCAGAACGGGGAAGAGGAAAACAAACAACAAAAAATAAAAACACCAAAAAAAAAACACACACGACAGTGGGGAGGAAGGGGGGTGGTAGGTATGGAGTAGAGCGGTGGGCAAGAGGCCCAGAAACAGAGAGGAAGTGTGAAAGAGAAAGGGGGGTCCCCCTGGCTGGAAACAGGGTCAAATTGAATTTGAATTCCTAGACTAGTTGAATGTAGACTAGGGAATGTGTAGGACCACCATGGGGCCCACATCTTGATCTGAGGTCTTTTTGACCCCAGATCTCACATGAAAGAGCTCCTGTCATTCTTTTTTCTATTACAAGGGATGTTTACATTCCTTAAAAGTGACCCCATTTTTTTTTAAAAGGACAGTGTAAAAATAAAAAGTAAAATAAATAATAATCATGTAGCACTGACCCCTGAAGGAGCTGCTGGTTTTATTTGGGCTTACCGTTACCTCGTTGTTTGCTTCTCCGTCTTGGGATTCCCGTAATAGATGGCCCAAAGAATGTAGAAACTGACACTGAATCTTCTGTTGAGTTTTTTTATTTAGAACAAAAACAGAGTCTGTTGTATTGCAAAAAATTGGAAGTCTTTAGAGGAAAATCCAGAGAATAGCAACCGTTTCACAACTGGATTTAACAACCCCCAGATAGACCTCCTCTCACTAGGCCTAGCAGCCGGTGGGGTGCTCGACAAAGTCTCTGCCAGAGACTTGTGAGGTACACTTGAGCGTTACTGAGGGATGTAGATAAATTTAAAGAGCTAACATACGGTACCAGGTTCTCTCAGCCGATGCGGTGATACCATATGTGTGATGATCCAGGTTGCGTCCTTCAACTAAGCCTCCAGGCTCCTTCAGAGAAGCTAGCCTTGCACACAGCATTCTCCTGAAGAGTCCTCCCCTGGGGTTCTTCAGTTGCTGGGCCTCTGCATTCAGACAAGATGGCACCGGACCACCCTTGCAATGGGGGTGGGGGGGTGGGGGTGTGGGAAGTGGTTAATGAGAGAGATAAATTGTTAATTGCTCAGGAAACCCCTAGAAACCTTCAGAGGAACCCTGGCTGAGAAAGGCTGGACTAGACAGTCATATATCTCTATCCCCCTTGGTTAGGGTGACCAGACATCCCCGGTTTCCAGGGACAGTCCTCGGATTGAGGACACTGTCCCCAGACCAAGTCTGCCCCCGGTTTTGTCCCCAGATTGGATTTGAACAGAGGCTGGGCAATTTCAAAAACATAAAAAAAAATTAATAAAAATTCTGAATTACACCCCCCCGCTCCGCTGCTCCTACTAGCTTAAGGGGATGTATTTTTTTACATTATCTGTGCCCCTTTCTAATGATCATGTGCTGGTCGGAGCAGAGGGAATATTTTTTTCAGTATCGGGTCCATGTTCTTTTGCCTTGGCTCGAGTCCCGGCCAGCTTCCTACCTGCTTATCTCCTTGCCTTCTCTGGCGGAGTGAGCTTCCTCCGCTCCTAACCCAGTAGTAGCCGGGGGCCCGGAGAGTAAGACTTCACAAGCTGTGAGGCAGGGCGACGAGCAAAGAGTCACTGATTGCCGCCATTACTAGTAAAAAAAAAAAATATGTCCCCGGATTTCATTTTAAAGCAGAGGTCCACCCTAAAGTGGACCTTCCGCTCATTGGAATCCTCCCCCCCTCCGGCGCCACAATTGGCACCTTTCAGGTGGGAGGGGGGTGCAGATACCTGTACAGTACAGGTATCTGCACCCACTTCCGGCATAGCTATCTGCGGAAAGGGGGCGTAGATTACGCCCCTTTCCGAAAGTCCCCCGCTGCCTGCTGGGAAACACACGGATCCCAGAGGCAGCGGGACCATCCTTATTGCGCAGCGCAACTCGCGCATGCGCAGTAGGGAACCGGGAAATTAAGCCGAAAGGCTCCACTTCCTGATTCCCATACCCAAGATGGCGGCGGCAGCGCCCGAGAGACGATCGAGAGATTGGCTTCGGGTGCCGACATCGCGGGCGCGCTGGGCGGGTAAGTGTCCTTATTTTAAAAGTCAGCAGCTGCAGTATTTGTAGCTGCTGGCTTTAAAAAAAAAAAAAAAAACGGCGGACTCCCGGCGGACTCGCGCTTTAAAAATCTGGTCACCTTACCCTTGGTGGGAGTGAAGACTTTTTCTGGGCTGCAGTTCTTCTGAGCTCCACAAGATGGTGATCTCACTTCTACCCAGGTAGTCTCTACAGGAAGTGATGTCAGGTACAGACAGGAAGTTCCGGGTGAGAGGTGAGACGGGAGGAAGTAGAGAGGAGACGTTGTTGAAGTGGCACCTAAAGAGGTAATAAGATCTTATTTTCTATTTACACCCAGTAACCCCCGTCATGTCCGTCCTCTTCCTCCATAGTCACTGTGATGTCTTTTATCTCCAGCAGATAACGATACACACATATATAGTGTGAAGACCTAGATTAACCCCTTCAGGGGCAGAACATTTCCCCATTTACGGGGCCGGAATATTTTCTTTGTTTTGGAGATAAATTCTAGTACTATGGTCCTCTCGACAAACAGCACTGATAATAAATAGACAAGATGATGACCATACACGGCCTACAAAGGGCAATTATTACACTACATAGGCAGCAAATGGGCAATCTATTCAGGCAACACAATGATGGGGCTCAGGGGTCAGGTGTATGGAGCGTAGAGCCCCTTACATTGCTGGTCAGGAGGAAGAAAACATTCCCCAGCCTGCCATGAAGAATATGTTCCATCATTTGTGTCAGAGAGAGGAAAATACTGAGGACTCTGAGGGAAGTAGAGGAGGTACTGAGGCTGAAGGATTTTGGGGCCCCTAAGGGGTTAGTGTAGCTGAAGGACTTTGAGCCCTTGATAGGGTTGGAGGGCAGCAGAGCTCTAAAAGAAGAGGAGGTTGTAGGGCGCAGGGGGACTTTAAGCTAGGAAGGAGGGGGGGGGGGGGGTCTTGGTCTGTGATGATCCTCATACCTGCACTTACTTTTCAGTAAGGATGAGGTTAGGCGTGTTCGCGCAGCCCACGTGTAGAGCCCGCCAGGAAGTCAGCGCTGTGCTAATCACAGGCAGTGAGTAAGGATGAGCTCAGGCGTGTTCGCACAGCCCACGTGTAGAGCCCGCCAGGAAGTCGGCACAGCGCTGCGCTAATCACAGGCAGTGAGTAAGGATGAGCTCAGGCGTGTTCACATACCCCACGTCCAGAGCCTGACAGGAAGTCGGCGCAGCGCTGTGTTAATCACAGGCAGTGAGTAAGGATGAGCTCAGGCGTGTTCACATACCCCACGTCCAGAGCCTGACAGGAAGTCGGCGCAGCGCTGTGTTAATCACAGGCAGTGAGACATTGCCCCGATGCGTAGCTGCAGAGATCGGGCAATGTCTCGCTGCCTGTGATTAGCGCAGCTCTGCGCCGACTTCCTGGCGGGCTCTGCACGTGGGGTATGCGAACACGCCTGACCTCATCCTTAGCAGTGAGACATTGTCCCGATGTGTGGCTGCAAAGATCGGGACAATGTCTCACTGCTTGTGATTAGCGTAGCACAGTGCCAACTTCCTGGCGGGCTCTGCACATGGGCTGTGCGAACACGCCTGAGCTCATCCTTACTTTTCAGTCCTCCTTACAGAACTCCTGCCAGAAAAGGAAGGCAACCTTTACCTTCTTACCATCTCGATGGACAAATAACATTTTCCAGGATAACAAGTGGAATGAAGAAAAACAGTCCTTCACTCCTTGGTGGGAACTCATTCTTAGAGAAGGTCTGTTTTCACAGAATTCACAGGTGGTTAGGGGTCAGGACTATGGATCTGGGTGTTGCAGTCCAATACCATCCCATGACACATGCTCTGGCAGTGCCCGGTGCTGGAATTCAAAACCTAGGTTCGCACTTCCTCACAGCTCTCTACTCTGCCAGCATCATCCTCCTGCTATCCAATACATTATAACATTATCTTTCACAATATAAAAAAAAAAAAAAATGCTAAAGGACTTAATGTCCCCAAAAAGGGATGCAAGTGCTTTTGAATGACCTGACATGCACACATTCGGATGTGGCGTTCGTTCAAGAAACTCACTTCAGAGACGATAAACGTCCCATACTGAAAAATAGATTTTACCCAGTTAATTACCATTCTACTAACAAAATCGCTAAATCCAAAGGTGTATCCATACTTCTGTCCAACCGACTTCCTTGGACTTGCCAAGAAGCCCTAGCGAATTCTGCTGGGTGCTTCATGTTCATTAAGGGTTTACTGGGGGATGTTAAAATGATGTATGCCACTATCTATGCCCCTAATGAGATGCCTTCCTTAACCGATCGATAGACTTTCGCCTGGAATTCTCTGAAGTTCAGTTAATCCTAGGGGGGATCAAAATGTTCCATTGCTTCCTAATGTAGATACCTCCTCTGGCTCGTCCTCCGTTCCTCCTGCCATTTGCAAACAGGTGGGGCAGTCCCTCCACAAAACCCAACTGGTAGATATCTGGCGGTTGCAGCATTCAGATGAAAGAGACTACTCCTTCCCTCACGGGTCTCAACCTGCATAGACTATTTTTTACACCCACACACACAGCAGTTACATGCTGTACAAAGTTCAGCTATTGGTACGACAACATGGTCAGACTATGCACCAATTGAGCTGACATACAAACTCTCTGCAATGCTCTCCTCCAGAACCAGATTCTGGAAATTAAATGAAAGCCTTTTACAGACCACTAAGGTAATAGAGGATGTTCAAAAAGAACTGACTCAACATTTTCAGATTAACACCCAACTCGATTGTGACACAGGGATTGTATGGGAAGGTCACAAGGCAGTTATCATAGGTGTCCTCATCAAACACGGGTCACCACTCAAACGACAGCGGGAAGAGAAACTCACGTCTCGTTCTTTCCGGATGGAGTCAATTCGTTCAGTCGTAGCCTACTTGCATGGAGAAGAATTCTTGGCGTTCATAGACATCAAGGACGCGTACCTACACGTGCCAATCTGCAAATCCCATCAAAGGTTTCTGCGATTCACAGTGGGCGACCAACACTTTCAGTTTGTTGCGCTGCCCTTCGGGTTAGCCACGGCACCTTGGGTATTCACAAAGGTATTGGCTCCGGTATTGGCAGTTCTTAGATCTCAGTGAATATTGGTTGCAGGATACCTGGACGATCTACTATTGATAGAATGTAGCCCGGGCGGTTCAATTCTTAAGCCCCGTACACACGAGCGGACTTTTCGACATCCAAAGTCCGACGGACTGAGTCCGTCAGACTATTCGATCGTGTGTGGGCTGCAACGGACTTTAGCTTCGCAAAAGTCTGACGGACTTTAGAAATGAAGCATGCTTCAAATTTTCCCGACGGAACTCCGCCGGACCCGGTCCCCTTCGAAAAATCCGCTCGTGTGTATGCTACTCCGACGGACTAAAACCGACGCTAGGGCAGCTATTGGCTACTGGCTATGAACTTCCTTATTCGAATCCAGTCGTACGTCATCACGTTCGACTCCGTCGGAGTTTGGTGTGATGGTGTGTGTCCAAGTCCGTTCGGTCGAAAAGTCCGCCAGAACTCCGTCGGAACTCCGGCGGAACTCCTTTGGAGGTCTGTCGGACATAAGTCCTCTCGTGTGTACGGGGCATTAGAGTGACTGGGTTGGGTTCTGAACTGGTCAAAATTAGCCCTGCAGCTGGTTCAGTGCCTAGAGTATCTGATCTAGTGTCAGGGCAAAGGTTTTTTTGCCACCAGAGAAGATCACAGTCATGAAAAACCTTGTCCATGTCATAAAAGGGAAAAGATATCCCTCCATTCGCTTGTGTATGAGACTAGTAGGGAAAATGGTATCTTCATTCAAAGCAGTCCCTAATGCACGGTTCCACTCCCTGACCACTTCAGAACAACATTGTCTGTCTGGAACAAGACTGTCCAGACTCTGGACTGGGACATGTCTCTTTGGCTGAAGGTGCATCAGAGTCTCAGTTGGTGGATGTTAACCAAGAATCTGGTAAAAGGAAAGTCGTTTTTGCCTGTGGACAGGAGGGTGGTGACAACAGATATGGGTCTCTCTGGGTGGGTGGCAGTCCTAGAGGAGGCCACCATCCAGGGAGGGTGGTCCTGGAGGGAGAGGAGCTTGCCCATCAACATTTTGGTGATTCGGGCAGCTCGCTTGGCTCTAAGGACTTCCAGACTACAGGGATGTCATATGAGGGTCCAGTCGGAAAATGTCACGGCTGTGGCATACATCAATCATCAGGGAGGCATCAGGAGTCAGACAGCCCAGAAGGAAGGGGATCACATGCTGACCTGGGCAGAAAGATTTGTTCCATCCCTATTGGCTGTGTTTTTTCCAGGAGTGGAGAATTGACAGGCGGACTTTGAGTCACCAGCAAATGTTTCCAGGGGAGTCGTCCCTAAATCCCGACATCTTTGTATCAATCTGCTGCCAATGGGGGGTTGGGGATATAGACCTGCTGGCATCCAGGTTCAATGGGAAACTAGACAGTTTTGTGTCCAGAACCAGGGACCCGCTTTCATTAGGGGCAGATGCCTTGATAATTCCGTGGGATCAGTTTTCCCTGATGTATGCCCTCCCTCCAATCCGGCTGTTGCCAAGGCTACTACGCAGGATCCAAGAAGAGAGAAAGCCGATGATCCTAGTAGCTCCAGCCTTGTCCAGAAGGATTTGGTACGCACAGATTGTTAGACTGGCCTTGGGAAACCCCTGGGTTTTTCCACTCCGTCCGGATCTGCTCTCACAGGCTCCGGTATTCCACTCTGCATTACGGTTTCTAAATTTAACGGTTTGGCTGTTGAAACTAGGATCTTAAAGGACAGGGGAACTTCTGGGTCAGTATTGTCTACCATGTTGAATGCTTGAAAGTCAGTCTCTAGGAGTATCTTCTATAGAGTCTGGAGATCCTATATTGCCCGGTGTGAGGCCAGGAGGTGGTACCCCCACAGATATGTCATCGGGAGAGTTTTGGCTTTTCTGCAAAAAGAGGTAGATCGGAATGTGGCCTTAAGTACAATTAAGGGTCAAATTTCGGCCTTAGCAATCTTTTTTCAGAGGCCTATTGCTTCTCACGCCTTAGTACAAAAGTTTGTACAGGGGATGATTTGTGTGCTTCCACCGGTCAGGCCGCCTCTGTGTCCTTGGGATTTAAATTTAGTCCTGGGCGTTTTACAGAGGCAGCCTTTTGAGCAGTGGCGTAACTAGAACCTTCAGGGCCCCGATGCAAGAAACCATGAAGGGCCCCCCTGAACCCCAGCCAGGGCCCTTCCCTCCGAGTCCGGCGGTGAAACTCCAGGGTGGGGTCACAGGTATGACCTTTGTAAGCCCTGTAATTCCACCACTGGTATCAGTAGTTTCTTTTTATTATTTTTATTTTTAGGTGCCCCATTGAGGGACTGTCCCTAGGCAGGATGGGGTCCTGGACAGGTGATCAGCATATCTCCCAGAAAGACCTTTCATCATCTGTGTATGACGGGGGAGGAGGGGGGCTGGCACACTAGCCTGCAGTGTCCTCCGGGGGGGCTCTCATAGGGCTGCACTGCATCTGTGTGCTTAAAGTTTGTTTACCCGGGAGAAGTATGCAGTGCAGTGTGGGCCGGACTCAGGGGGGGCAGGACTCTGGCTGGGGAGAACAGACATCGGACTGAGCGGCAATGCATGGAGCAGGAGAGGGGTACTCTGAGGAGCCGGCTGAGGACACAGGTCATGCGAGGAATGCACAACTAAAGAGCAGCCAGTGCGATAGTCGAGCATGGAGCTCTGATAGTCACCCTCCACCTCCAGCCACCTGTGTGCATGGTGCACTGGTAACCCTTAGCTGCCTATGCTGATGCTGGCCATATGTAGAGGGGGCTGCATGGGCCCCCTGCATCACAGGGCCCAGTTGCGGTCGCGACTGCTGCACCCCCTATAGTTACGCCTCTGCTTTTGAGCCTATCTGGCTCTGATCCTCTTGACAAGAAAATTTAGTTTTCTTGGTGGCAGTGACATCGGCCAGGAGGGTGTTGTAAAGAACCTTATTTTATCTTGCACCAGGATAGGGCGGTTTTGCGGCCACAAAGAGAATTTTTGCCCAAGGTAATGTCCATTTTTCATCTCAATTAGGATATCATTCTACCTTCCTTTTTTCCGAATCCACAGTTTGCCGAGGAGAAATTGTTTAATTCTCTTGATGTAGAATGGGCTATCAGGGTCTATCTGAGAATGTCAGCTCAGATGCGGAAGACTGATGTTCTGTTTGTATTGCCAGAATGTCCCAAGATGGAACAGGCAGCATCTAAGTCAACTATTTCTCAGTGGATCCACCAAGTGATTGTTCCGGCGCATGGATTAAGGGGTAAGGCCCTGCCTTTTCCAGTAAGGGCACACACTACCAGAAGAGTGAGTCTTTCATGGGCAGTCCATCATCAAGCATTGATGGCTCAGATTTGCAAGGCTGCTACTTGGTCTTCGGTGCATATGTTCATTAAGTTTTATCAAGTCAATGTTAGGACTCCAGGAAGATGTTGCCTTTGGACGTGGTGTACTGCAGGCAGCAGTATAGATCCTTCATAGTTTCATAGTTAGTAAGCTTGAATAAAGACACCAGTCCATCCAGTTCAACCTGAGTGAGTCTACAATTGTCCCTGTACATTGCACACTCACATCGGTCCCTACCCTCAAGGAGCCCACATCCAAGGTCCCCATTCATATACCATTCATATACTAGGGCCAATTTTGGACAGAAGTCAATTAACCTACCTGCATGTCTTTGGACTGTGGGAGGAAACCAGAGTACCTGGAGGAAACCCACGCAGGCACAGACAGGTAAGACCCATCTTACTGCTAGGTGAGAGTGCTAACCACTACACCACTGTGTCACCCATCCTGTTGTTCTAATGGTATTCCTTTGCTCAAAATGGGTTCCCTCCCTGCAAAAGCATTGCTTGGGGACATCCCAGTAAGTTATTATGGCTGCTCAGTGTCCCGTGATGTACGATAAAGAAAATAGGATTTTTTTTTTCTACAGCTTACCTGTAAAATCCTTTTCTTGGAGTACTTCACGGGACACAGAGATCCCGCCCCTCTTGTCTGGGAAGTGTATTGACTTCCTGTTTTTTATGGTTTGCCAGTGTCCATGTCCATTCACCTATAGGTGGCGAATAACCCAGATAGTTAGTTATTACAGCTGCTCTGTGTCCCACGATGTACAATAAAGAAAAGGATTTTACAGGTAAGCTGTAGAAAAAAAAAATTCTAATATAGGCCATCTGTTAAATGCAGCGACGTCATGTATCCTTCTCAAATGGAAAAGCGCCTCGCCCCGTCCCCAACTGTCGGTTGCTGGCTAAGTAAAGTGGAAGAGATTAATAAGCCGGAAGATCTCACACTTTTAGCGCAACATAAACACTCTGAGATGGGGAGATTATTGAACATTTTCATCCTCTCTGAAGATGGTCTAGCCTTGCTTGGCCCCTGATTACTGAACAACTATACTAGGAATAGCTACCTAACCATCCCCAGTCCAGGATCCCCCCCCCCCCCCCCCCCCTCTGTTTTTCGCTGTTTTCAACTATCCTTCTTTCTTTTCTTTTCTTAATATTACGATAATGGTAAATGGTATTGGTAAATCCAGGACTCCCTACCGATGGCTTTATCCTTTGGATACTACATTGCATAGCTTACCTCCATATGACAATGTTACATTTATTCTTAATTTGCATTCAGATTTATGTTATCCCATTTCTTTTTTTGTCAAATAACTTTTTATTGTTTCCAACAATGCATTACACTTCATGCTGTATTGCGTCACATTAGCTCAACAAGAAAGAAAATGAGCAATCGCTAGGGGCCTCCCGCCTGTTGACCCACCACAGGGAGCCTTCTGGAACAGGTACAGACCAGGCCAAAGAGACTCCTCCGCGATCAACCGGGCCATCACTGGATTTAGATATATAGTGCCACCCATCATGGTGTCCAGTGAGGTAGCCCAATAGATAGGTACAGATATCTATAAATGTTACTAACTGCTCACTCCAGTCGTTGTTTTCAAAGCAACTTTCTAGAGGAACGATAAGGCACATGGAAACGAGAGCCAAGGAGAATATAGAAACAAGAAGATAAAGAAAAGGAAAGAGATACTAAGCGATAAGGAAAAGAAAAGGGAGAGCAAAGGCGAGAGAATAGGAGATAAAAGGGATAAGAGAAGGGAGAGAGAACTTTAAGAAATAGAAAAGGGGTGAGGGGTGGGAGGGAGGGTGGGGGAAGGGAAGAGGGGGTAATCACTGTGTGTGGTCCAGCGCCAGATCACATCCGGTCCTCCCGAAGATTCCATGGGCTCCAGACCACATCATGAGCCTCAATCCAGTCCTGTATCCTGGCGGTCATCCTCTCCATCAACTCCACGTCCCTAATTCTAGTATGGAGCGCACCGAGGGTGGGGGGCTGTACTTTTTTCCAATGTAGGGCAATTAGACACCTCGCCGCTGTCAGGATATGTCTTGACAGTTTCTTTCGGGACTTTGCCAAATTAGGAAAGGGGATGCCCAACAAGAAGGTCTTGGGGTCCAGTGCCACCTGCTGATCTAGGATAGTAGTCAAGAGGCGCTGGACCTCTTCCCAAAAGGGAACTATAATGGGGCATTGCCAGAAAATGTGGAACAGCGCACCCCCTGTGGTCCAGGCAGGAGGAGGTGGGGTAGATGGCGTGAAGAACGTCCGGGGTCATGTACCAGAAAAAATAAAATTTTATACGCATTCTCCCTGTAGAGCGTGCACAGGGAGCTTTTCGAGGCCTGGGACCATATCGTCTGCCACTGTTCCTCCGTGATCTCCCCACCCAACGCCTCCTCCCACTTAAGCATATAGGTATGCTTGCTTTTCAAAGCTTTAGGGGGAGCGTTGATTATTTTATAAATGGCAGATATCAATCCCCTTTGGGCTAGGCCCGCTAGGATTACAGTCTCAAAAGCGGAGGGCGGGGAGAAGCGCAGGTCAGAGGATATGGTCTGGGCATAGTGTCGAATCTGTAAATAACTGTAAAAACTCTGTCGCGGGTTGTCGAATTTAGATTGAAGGTCGGCATATGGCATCAGTATCTGCGATCTGGGGTCCACCAGGGTCCCCAGATGGAAAAGATTCCGGGATGACCATGGATGGGACATCGGGTATGTCAGGCTATCTGGCACCTTAGGGTGATATAAAAAGGACGTCAGGAGCGACTTATCCGAGGACAAATCATATACCTTAGAGAGCTTACGCCATAGGCCCTGCAGGTGAGACATAGTTCCCAGTAATTCGGCCTGGGGGACCAATGCTGCCGCACTCCAGAGCATACTACTAGGGTGAGCTGGGGCCAGCCAAAGTTTCTCGATTTCCGTCCATCTATTATACGACCGCTGGGTGAACCAGGAGGTCACTGCTCGGAGCTGGGCTGCCTGGTAATACTTAACGAGGTCCGGAAACGCCAGACCCCCGTCCGAGCGGGAGGCAGTCATTACAGAGCGAGGTATTCTATGGCGTTTGTAGTTCCACGTGAAATTGAGCAGATCCGCTTGCAGTTTTTTCAGGTGGTGGTAAGGTATGGGGATAGGAAGGGTCTGGAAAAGGTAAAAGAGTTTCTGAAGGATCGTCATTTTTACCGATGCTATCCTACCGAAGAGGGAAATCTGGTGCTTCCGCCATTGGGAGAGTAGCTGCCTGATAGTGCCATACAAGGGCGGGAAATTTGCCTGGTATAGGGAAGCGAAAGTCGGGGTAATATGTATCCCCAGGTATTTCAATGATTTTCAATGGTTTTCCAATGATATGGGAAAGTGGATCGGAGATGGTCTACCTCCAGGGGTGGGATGTTTACCGGGAGGGCTTCCGATTTTGAGGCGTTAATTTTATAACCCAATAGGGCACTGAAGCGATCTAGCTCCTTGTGTAAATTGGGCAGGGAAATCCTAGGCTGGGTCAGGGTAAGGATAACATCATCCACGAACAGTGAGACCTTAAACTCCCTATCCCTAACCGGGATGCCCCTGATATCCTGATTCTGCCTAATGGACGCCGCCAGGGGTTCTACGCAAAGGGCAAATAATAAGGGTGACAGGGGACATCCCTGGCGTGTGCCATTAGAGACAGAGAAGGTCGATGAAGTAGCGAAGGGGGTCTTAACTTGAGAGGACGGGTTGGAGTAGAGGTGCCGTATAGCCTGCAGAAATGGTCCCCTCATCCCCATGTGTGTCAGCGTGGCGAACAGGAAGGGCCACCCCAGTCTATCAAATGCTTTTTCCGCGCCCAGACTCAGGAGCAGGGACGGGATACCCCCCCTATTCGCCGCATCGACCAAGTCTATAACCTTCCTTATTATCACCAGCTTGACGGAGAGGGACGAATCCCACCTGATCTTTATGTATAAGGGAAGGGAGGACCATGTTGAGCCGCAGGGATAGGAGTTTTGTAAAGATTTTCAGGTCTGCGTTCAAGAGCGCAATAGGCCTGTAGTTGGCACAGAGGATGGGGTCCTTATCCGGTTTGGGTATCAGGGTGAGAAAGGAGCGTTGCATATCAGGGGGGACCGGACGCGTTAAACAATCTGCTCATGTGTGGGAGCAATAGGGGTAGGAACGATTTATAGTATTCATAGGGCAGGCCATCCGGACCCAGAGATTTATGAGCCGGTAACGACTTGATGGTTAGTTCTATTTCCTCCTCTGTAATGGGCTTATTCAAGGAGGCTAGATCCTGGGCTCGGATGCGGGGGATCCCGCTGTCCATCAGGTATTGTTGCATGCGTTGGGAGAGCTCCGCCGACAAGGGGTCACTGGGGATGTCACGACTGTTGTACAGCTCCTCATAGAAGCTTGCAAACGTGTCTACGACCTCCCTAGGGTGGGAGACCACAGTATTGGCTTTAGTTTTAATCTGATGCGGGGTGGACAGGAGGTTTTTATCTCTAAGTTTCCTTGCTAAGAGAGAGTGCGCTTTGTTGCCCCTGTCGTAAAATGTCTGTCTGATCCTCAAGAGGGTCTTTTCCACCCGGCGAAGCGCCAGATCCCCAAGCGCCATGCGGAGCTTCGTTATTTTTCGGAGGGTTCGCAGTGAGGGGGAGGTTTGCATGTCCCGTTCTAATTGCCTGAGCTCCCTTTCCGTTCGCAGTTTAGTGGCCTCGGCGTCTTTCTTCAATGCTGAAGAAAGGGCCATGCACTTACCGCGGATGACCGCTTTGTGGGCCTCCCACAATGTAGGGAGGGTAACATCTGGGGTTGCATTTTCAGCAAAGTAATATTTCAAAGTCGAGACTAGTTCTGCCTGGGAGGGAAGATGTTGCAGGAGGAAAGTGTTTAGCTTCCAATTATAGGGCCTAACTACAGGGACACCCAGGTCCAGCGTTAGTAGGATCGGGGCATGATCTGACCATGAGATTGGTAGGACAAGGGCACTCTGGACCATTCTCAGTGTAACATTGTTGGTGAAAAAGTAGTCTATGCGGGAGTGCAGCTGGTGGGGGGCCGAGTAGTAAGTATACTGCCGATCTACCGGGTGGAGGGCACGCCAGGCGTCGAAAAGAGCGTATCGTTGGGTCAGTTGGCGAAAAAGTTTTGAGTCCCTAAGTGCTGTAGCTGAGGGCGGCCGGGGCATCGCCGCCAGGCGGTCCGCAGTAGCTGAATGGGCCAGGTTGAAGTCACACCCCACCACTAGGTAACCGTGGTCCAATTTAAACAGTCGCAGCAAGAGTTTAGAGAGAAAACTGTGCTGACGGGTATTCGGGGCGTATAGGGTACACAGGGTGATCGGTTAGGACCGCCACGTGCCTTTAAGTATCAGGAAGCCTCCCCCGGGATCACTGTAATGATCAAGGTAGATAAATGGGGCTCCGTGACGGATCAGGATGGCCACGCCTGCTCTCTTATGAGACCCCGAGGATAGGTAAGCAAGAGGAAAATATCTAGAGGCAAAAGCAAAAGAACCCCCCTTATCAAAGTGTGTCTCCTGAACCAGGACAATGTCCGCTCCAGACTGCCTGAATTCCCTCAGTGCCAGATGCCGTTTCTTTGAGTTTAAGCCGTGGACATTTAGGGATAAAATTTTAGCCATCAGTCATGTCGGGGGGGGGGGGGGGGGGTGTAAGCGAATTCTTACCCGGTTACCACCTTTCAGGATGACCGCCAGGAGCCAGGAGCTTGCTTGTTCCGGTGGAGGGACCCACAAGGATGCGTCCCGATATCTACGGACCCCAACACGGTGGGATGGTAGGGAAGGGAAGGGGGGAGAGAGACAGAGAAAGAGAAAAGAAGAGGAGGTTAGAGCAGCAAACAAAAGAACTCATATCAAGCAGGCAACTGTTATACAACAAAACATACAACCACATGAGACCATGAACAGGCAAGTCGCTCAGGTCTAGATGGATTCCCAGGGGGCCACCAGATCCCGAACCCGAGGGCCGGGCCTGGCATCCGGGAAGGAGGGGGGTGACACAAGAACATGAGGAAACCCACTTTCTCGGGTCTCCCACGTGTACCAGCCTAAATGCAACATGTCAATAAGGTAGGCACTTAGAGGGGCAGGAAGGGGACTCAGGGGGCAGTGCATGCGGGCAGGATCGTAATGTCCAGACAGCGGTCCATAGGCCAACCAACAAACAAAACGGGCCGTATTCCCTTTCGCCACAAGGGCAAATGGAATCAAAAAAGAGAAAAAAAATATGCAAAAATAGCCACTGTGCGATGCTTCAGCCATGTCCTTGTCGGGCCGATTTTTTAGGTGCTTCCCGGTTTCGAGGACGTTGTCGGGAGGGGACCTTCTGCCACAGTGTTGGAGGAGTGGACTGGGTAGCCACTAGATCCCAATCCGGCAGCTGGGGAGGGTGAACGCCCAATTCTTCACAGAAGGCGCGGAAGTCTTCAGGATACCGCAAGGATGCTGTCTTGCCTTGATGTTTAGCTGTAAGGGTGAACGGAAATCCCCAACGGTAAGGAATGGCAGCGTCCTGCAAGGTGCGGAGCAGCGGCTGGAGAAGTCTGCGTTTCTGTAGCGTAAGCCAGGAGAGATCCGGAAAGAGTTGGACTGGTGTGTTTCGAAAGGTCACCACCCGAGCCAGGCGGGCCTGTCTCATAATGTCCTCTTTAATGTGGAACGAAGTGATTTTACAGATGACATCCCTGGGGCTCGAGGTTGCATTTTTGGGGCGCAAGGCCCTGTGCACTCTGTCCATTTCAATAAAGTTGGTAGGGGGCTCCCCAAGAAGGTCATTAAATATTTCCTGCAGGATAATTTGTAGGGCCGCGTACACACGCGGGGACTGTTCGCCCAACTTTGTCCGTCAAACAGTTTCGGCAAACAGTCCGCTCAAAATTAGCATGGACGGACATGGCCACACACGGCACTTTTTGAGCGGACTGTTTCAGCGAACTGTTTGCCAAACAGTTCGCTCAACTTTTGAAATGAACGGACTCGCCCACGTAAGGCGGAGGCAAGTCCGCCCATTTCGAGCGCGTGTACAGGTAGGCGGGGCTCGCGACGGAGACGTCGCGGGCACCGCCGCCTGGAATGGAATAAAGGGGAACCCCAACGCCGAAAAAAATCGGCGTGGGGGTCCCCCCAAAGTCCACAACAGACCCTTGTCCGAGCACGCTACCCGGCCGGCCAGGAAAGGGGGGGCGAGCGAGCGCGCCCCCCCCTGAGCCGTACCAGGCCGCGTGCCCTCAACATGGGGGGTGCCTTGGGGAAGGGGGGGCCGCGCGGCCCCCCCACCCCAAAGCACCTTGTCCCCATGTTGATGAGGACAAGGGCCTCTTCCCGACAACCCTGGCCGTTGGTTGTCGGGGTCTGCGGGCGGGGGGCTTATCGGAATCCGGGAGCCCCCTTTAAGAAGGGGGCCCCCGGATACCGGCCCCCCACCCTATGTGAATGAGTATGAGGTACAATGTACCCCTACCCATTCACCTGTAAAATAAAAGTACCCAAAAAAAAACACAACACACGAGAAAAAATATTTTATTGCACAGCTCCGGGGGTCTTCCGTCTTCGGGGGTCTTCTCGCCGGACTCCTCCGCTATCTTCGTGTAGCTCTTTTGCTAGCGGAGGAGTCCGGCTTTCTTCCTCCCCGCCGCCGGCCTCTTCTCCCGACTTCGGGGGTCTTGTCCCCCTCTTCGGTTCTTCTGCCGGGCCACCGCGCCTTCTTATAGCTCTTTTACAGGCGGTGGCCCGGTCTTCTGTCGCCGTCGCCGCCTTCCGTTCTTCTTCTTCTTCTTGTTCTTGTTCTTCTTCTTCTTCTCCAGGAGATGTTGACACGACGCTCTCTCCGGCCGGAATGCCAGAGCCGCCCTGCGCTGCCACTTATATAGTGTCAATGGGGCGGTGTCACATGGTATATGTCACATGGGTTGGTCACATGGGTTGATGTCACATGGGGACTATGACATCGTAAGGGGGCGGGGTCACCATGTGACATCAACCCATGTGACCAACCCATGTGACATATACCATGTGACACCGCCCCATTGGCACTATATAAGTGGCAGCGCAGGGCGGCTCTGGCATTCCGGCCGGAGAGAGCGTTGTGTCAACATCTCCTGGAGAAGAAGAAGAAGAACAAGAAGAAGAAGAAGAACGGAAGGCGGCGACAGCGACAGCGGCGACAGAAGACCGGGCCACCGCCTGTAAAAGAGCTATAAGAAGGCGCGGTGGCCCGGCAGAAGAACCGAAGAGGGGGACAAGACCCCCGAAGTCGGGAGAAGAGGCCGGCGGCGGGGAGGAAGAAAGCCGGACTCCTCCGCTAGCAAAAGAGCTACACGAAGATAGCGGAGGAGTCCGGCGAGAAGACCCCCGAAGACGGAAGACCCCCGGAGCTGTGCAATAAAATATTTTTTCTCGTGTGTTGTGTTTTTTTTTTGGGTACTTTTATTTTACAGGTGAATGGGTAGGGGTACATTGTACCCCATACTCATTCACATAGGGTGGGGGGCCGGTATCCGGGGGCCCCCTTCTTAAAGGGGGCTCCCGGATTCCGATAAGCCCCCCGCCCGCAGACCCCGACAACCAACGGCCAGGGTTGTCGGGAAGAGGCCCTTGTCCTCATCAACATGGGGACAAGGTGCTTTGGGGTGGGGGGGCCGCGCGACCCCCCCTTCCCCAAGGCACCCCCCATGTTGAGGGCACGCGGCCTGGTACGGCTCAGGAGGGGGGGCGCGCTCGCTCGCCCCCCTTTCCTTGCCGGCCGGGTAGCGTGCTCGGACAAGGGTCTGTTGTGGACTTTGGGGGGACCCCCACGCCGATTTTTTTCGGCGTTGGGGTTCCCCTTTAAGTCCATTCCAGGCGGCGGAGCCCGCGACGTCTCCGTCGCGGGCCCCGCCTACCTTCACACGCGCTCGAAATGAGCAGACTCCTCCGAGCGGGAACAGTTTGCTCATTTCGAAAGTGGCCTACACACGGGCGGACTGTTCGCTCAAACAAAGTTTCAGCGGACAGTTTTTCGGAATTTCCGAAAGACTTTGTCCGTCAAACTGTCCGCTGAAACTGTCCGCTGAAAGCCCACACACGGGCGGACTGTCCGCTGAAACACTGTTCAGCGGACAAAGTTGAGCGAACAGTCCGCCCGTGTGTACGCGGCCTAGGTCTTCCGGGCCGTCCGCCTCCGGTATACCCCTCACCCTTATGTTATGCCTGCGCCCCCTGTTATCCAAGTCCTCCACATGGCGTTGCATATCCCTCAGGAGCATGCGATGGTCGGCCCCCTGTGCTTGGGTCCTGTGGATCGCTATTTTGGTCTCTTGGATCTCCTCCTCGGCCATCTCCACCCGGTCCGCCAAGTGCTTAAGGACGGAATGTAGCATTTGTATTTCCGCTCTACATGTAGATTTGACGTCTTCGATCAATTGCTTAAAGTCCTCTTTAGTGGGAAATGCTTGCAGGTAGTGTTGCCACTGCGGGTGGTGGGCAGTGGGGAGGGCCCTCCAGGGTCACCCCCAGCTGGGTGCAAGTGAGGTGGCGGCGCAGCTCCGAAACTCCCGGACCCGCTCGCCCGTGTAGGTGGGACAGGTTCGGTGGGTAGGTCCCACACCCCCTCCCAGGCAGGCATAGGGGCCGGGGGGGTTTGATGGCTCTGTCCTTCCTCCCGTCGTGGGGATAGTCCCGCCATACATGTGGAGGGGATTGGGGAGCCACTGTGGTGTCGTTGTGGGCTGGGAGCCCATGATGAGGCCAGCCTCTGGGTCTTGGATGGAGGCGACCGGGCCCCCGGGCTCAGTCGGGGCCCCCCCACTCCCCCATGTCCCTGATGCGACCAGGACAGCGGTTCCCCTGGGGGGAGGGTGGGAAAGTCAGTATCATCCAGGGAAGGGGGGGACCCCAATGAACTGGCGGGGAGAAGGGGGTCCGACGCCGCTCTAAGCAGCCTGGGGAGTGTCAGCGTGCACTGCGTATCTGTTGGGGGGGAGGGGAACAGCACCTCAAGTGCTCCGGGCGCTGTCCAGACTCCATGCAGCCCCCAGCCATCCCCTCTGTCAGGCTCCCACTCCACTGCGGTGCATGGGGGGGCTTCTGGCCCCACTGCTGTGGTCGCTGGCCCCTGGTGGCTGTGCTCTGCCCTGATGCCTGCGAGGGGCTGGTCTCGCGGGTTCCAGGTACGGAGGGCGTCATGGTAGGCCTCAGGCCTAGTCCGGCGGCCCGATGTGGGGCCGGGAGCGGGGATGCACTCGCCCCTCCAGAGGTCCGATCGGCAGCACTGGAACCGGGTGGCGTCTCGACCTCCTCTGGGCCCGTGGAGCGGCTGTGCTGCAGGCTGGATGCCGGGGATGAGGCCCGGGACGTCTCCGCGGCCGGCGCCATCTTAGGAGGCCCGCCGGCCGGGGGATCCGTCGGCGAAAAGAAGGCCCGTCACAGGTCCCGGAGGGGCTGCGGAGGGTCCCTTGGTGGAAGCAGAGTGGGTGGCCCTCGATCTGCCCATCGGATGGCAGTGGATTGTCCCCCAAAGTGCCGCTGGAGCTTAGCTGGTGGGAGAGCGAATGGATTAAGCGTCCATTCGACTCGACTTCCAGTCACGCCCCCTATGTTATCCCATTTCAATGCTTTTGTATAGTAGTTTTGCATTGTTACTGTGATGACCTAGACTTGCCTCTTGTGGGTTAAATTAAAATAATTGAAAAAAAAAAGAAAATAAATTGGCTGTAAAAACATAAACTCCAGAAGAAGACTCGCGCTGCCAGTGAAGTTGCATTCCAGGTTTTACAGTGTAAGAAATTACTGTATGTATTGGTGTGTAACACGCACTTTTCCACCCTGAAAATCGGATGCAAATAGCGTGTGCGTGTTGTTATACGCCAATACTTTAATTTTAGCTGCCTCGGAGGGGACAGGGAGGGGGGCGGGATGAGCGCTGTCAGCTTACATACAGTGAGAATCTCCTGTTTACTTGCCGGCCTCTGTAATAGGAGTCCCATCTCCTCGGCCGCCATTGGACCACTGCTCTGTGTAACATAGGAGATTCTCACTGTATGTAATCTGTCGGCGCTCATCCCGCCCCCCTGCCTGTCCCCACTAGGCTGCAGATGGGCATCAATCAGGCTGTACTGATGGCAATGGTGAGGCTGCTGCATTGATGGCAACGGTGAGGCTGCTGCATTGATGGCAACGGTGAGGCTGCAGATGGGCATTGATGGCAATGGTGAGGCTGCATTGATGGCACTTGTGAGGCTGCAGATGGGCATTGATCAGGCTGCATTGATGGCAATGGTGAGGCTGCAGATGGGCATTGATCGGGCTGCATTGATGGCAATGGTGAGGCTGCATATGGGCATTGATTGGGCTGCATTGATGGCAATGGTGAGGCTGCAGATGGGCACCGACCCTTATTTTGTTTCAAAGTTCCTTATTTAAAATGTTTTTTTTTTTCCTAAAACTTTCCTCCTAAAATGAATGTGTGTTATATACACCGATAGATATGGTAATATACAAGGTATCTCCAGTGGAGGAAGTCGTGTACTGTAGACAGCCAGTTGTCACAACTTAATGTTTCGGGGCTAATTTCGTCATCAGGTCATGTGACAGGAACCACCCTGGGAAGTTAATATAGGAGGCCACGAATTGGATCAACCAGGACCCACCCACTATTGTTAACCCATTGTGAACTGGCTTCTATTTCATTAAAGGACACAACAAATGCCTTTTGTTTACTTCCCGCGCTAGACCAAAAGTGATGTAATGACGTCACACCGGTCCTCCTAGATCAGGGGTCTCCAACCTTTGTAAGCAAAGGGCCAGTTTACTTAAGCACTTCTGTGGTTGGGAGGAGGAATTGTGCCCCATCATTGGTGTCAGTGGGAGAAATAGTGTGTCCCTTCATTGGTGTCGGTGGGAAGAATAGTGCCCCATCATTGATGTCAGTG
This sequence comes from Lithobates pipiens, assembly GCF_037356315.1. Classification (NCBI taxonomy): domain Eukaryota; kingdom Metazoa; phylum Chordata; class Amphibia; order Anura; family Ranidae; genus Lithobates; species Lithobates pipiens. Next base: position 623,587,042 of record NW_027507758.1, read on the forward strand.
GGGAGAATAGTGCTTTATCATTGGTATCAGTGGGAGGAATAGTGCTTTATCATTGGTATCAGTGGGAGGAATAGTGCTTTATCATTGGTATCAGTGGGAGAAATAGTGCCCCATCATTGATGTCAGTGGGAAGAATAGTGCTCCATCATTGATGTCAGTGGGAGGAATCGTGCCTCACCATTGGTATCAGTGGGAGGAATAGTGCCTCATCATTGGTATCATTTGAATGAATAGTGCCCCATCATTGGTATGAGTGGGAGGAATGGTGCTCCATTCTTGGTGCTAGTGAGAGGAATAGTGCCTCATCATTGGTATCATTTGAATGAATAGTGCCCCATCATTGGTATGAGTGGGAGGAATGGTGCCCCATTCTTGGTGCCAGTGAGAGGAATAGTGCCTCATCATTGGTATCATTTGAATGAATAGTGCCCCATCATTGGTATGAGTGGGAGGAATGGTGCCCCATTCTTGGTGCCAGAGAGAGGAATAGTGCCTCATCATTGGTATCATTTGAATGAATAGTGCCCCATCATTGGTATGAGTGGGAGGAATGGTGCCCCATTCTTGGTGCCAGTGAGAGGAATAGTGCCTCATCATTGGTATCATTTGAATGAATAGTGCCCCATCATTGGTATGAGTGGGAGGAATGGTGCCCCATTCTTGGTGCCAGTGAGAGGAATAGTGCCTCATCATTGGTATCATTTGAATGAATAGTGCCCCATCATTGGTATGAGTGGGAGGAATGGTGCTCCATTCTTGGTGCTAGTGAGAGGAATAGTGCCTCATCACTGATGTCAGGGGAAGGAATAGTCCCCCATCATTGGTGTCAGTGAAAATATTTATGCTCAGTGGGAAGAATAATACCCTGCTGTTGATGTAAAAGCGAAGAATAGTGTTTCAAGGGCCGGCAAGAAAAAAGCTGCACCGGCCCCTGGGCCACAGTTTGGAGACCACTGTCCTAGACCATAGAGGTGTTTAGAGATGAATGGGGATAGCCGTTCTCCTTAAACTTATTCATAAGAAGCTTTCTCTGTTCAACGTAGTAAAGCTTTGTCACCTTCCCAGATGATATTGATTATATTGAAGATGTGCCCCTCATCAGGGATGGTGACAAAGTGTCATTCTTGGAGTTTGACACACACTGTAATAACAACAACCCGGGGCTCAGTTTTACTTATAAGAGTTGGAATTAGCTCATGAGGAAGATCGAATTATCACAAAAAGAATTTTGTAAACCTACTGGTGGGAACTCGTATCTCCATTATACGCGTTGCCACCACTCTCTTTGGGAAAATAATATACCCAAAGGACAGTTCCACAGATTCAAAAGACATTGTACCAAAAATTAGGAGCCTACATTGACCTCACGGCCCATGCCTCAGAGCAAACAAGTTAAAGGAAGGATCGCATTTATCAATCTTTGTCTGCAGATCTGAAACTAATCAAAACCAGTTTAAAAACCAAGCAAGCCCAACAGAGAAAGGGAAATTTGCAATCTAGCAGGCCAATAGGGTCCACAAAAATTTAGCAAATGCTAAACAGTCCAGAATAAAAGTAGTTCTTAAATGTACAGAAACCCTCCTATTACCCCCCTCACATCCACATCCTATTGTGTGACCAACACCATCCGAATAATTCTTACTTTCATATCCCAAAGTTATCCGTCTACAAGGAGACCTGTATAGATCAAATGACGGCACCAATGAGGATGGAGGAGGACCGGAGTCACATGACTGAGAAGATTCTAAACCTCACCCTGGAGATCATCTACCTACTGACTGGAGAGGTGAGGAGGATTCTGGGAGGTCACATGACATCACTCTTATCTCTATTAATAAAACACAGACCTGACCGGAGAGGTGAGGAGGATTCTGGGAGGTCACATGACATCACTCTTATCTCTATTAATAAAACACAGACCTGACCGGAGAGGTGAGGATGGTTCTGGGAGGTCACATGACATCACTCTTATCTCTATTAACCACTTCAATACAGGGCACTTAAACACCTTCCTGCCCAGACCAATTTTGAGATTTCAGCGCTGTCGCACTTTGAATGACAATTGCGCGGTCATGCTACACTGTACCCAAATGACATTTTTATCATTTTTTTCCCACAAATAGAGCTTTCTTTTGGTGGTATTTGATCACCTCTACGGTTTTTATTTTTTGCGCTACAAATAAAAAAATACCGAAAATTTTGAAAAAAAAAAATGTTTTTTTTTGTTTCAGTTTCAAAACTTTGTAAATAAGTACGTTTTCTCCTTCACTGATGGGCACTGATGGGGCTACACTGATGGGCACTGATAAGGTGGCACTGATGGGCACCAATGTGGCACCAGTGAAGTGGCACTGATAGGCGGCACTGATGGGCGACACGGACGGACACTGATAGGTGGCACAAATTGGCACTGATAGCTGGCACGGATGGGCGGCACGGATGGGCATGGATAGGCGGCACAGGTGGGCATGGATAGGCGGCACAGGTGGGCATAGATAGGCGGCACAGGTGGGCATAGATAGGCGGCACAGGTGGGCATGGATAGGCGGCACAGGTGGGCATGGATAGGCGGCACAGGTGGGCACTCAGGCAGCACAGGTGGGCACTCAGGCGGCACAGGTGGGCACTCATAGGCGGCATCGGTGTTATAGTAATGGATGCCAATCAGTGCCAAACAATAATGCATGCCAATCAGTGATGCCCATTGTGGCCACTGATTGGCATCCATTATGGGCACTGATTGGCACCCATTGTGCTGACTGGCACCCTGGTGGTCTAGGGAGGATTATGGATTTTTATTACCTTTTCCCTGGTGGTCTAGTGGTGTCCCTGGTGGTCCAGTGTGGGCATCCTCGGGGGGGCTGTGCTGATAATCGATCAGCACAGACCCCCCCTGTCAGAGGAGCAGCCGATCGGCTCTCCTCTACTCGCGTCTGACAGACGCGAGTGAGGGAAAGCCGATCACCGGCTCTTCCCATTTACACTGTGATCAGCCGTGATTGGACACGGCTGATCACATGGTAAAGAGTCTCCGTCGGAGACTCTTTACCGAGATCGTAGTTGCCGGGTGTCAGACTGACACCCCGCAACAACGATCGCCGCGATGCGCGCCCCCGGGGGCGTGCAGCGGCTCATTATCCTAATCACGTCATATGACGTCCGGTTAGGATAATGAAACCACTTTGCCGCCGTCAATTTGTAATAGGGCGGGCGGCAAGTGGTTAATGAAACACAGACCTGACCAGAGAGGTGAGGAGGATTCTGGGATCCTAACATAATTTTCCTATTGGTTCCTCAATATAGAGATTTCCTCTTGTGAAGTCCGGTGATCATATGACCATCACAGTGCCTCCATGTGACTCCCTAAAACCTGAGAGACACAACATACAGAAGATTCTAGAAGTCACCAAGAAGATGATGGAGCTGCTGACAGGAGAGGTGAGTGGTGCCGGGAATTCTGGGACATTATCCAGTAACAGACAAGGGATGTGTCTGGATGCTGACTGTATGATTGTGTGTGTCAGGTTCCTATAAGGTGTCAGGATGTCACTGTCTATTTCTCCATGGAGGAGTGGGAGTATTTAGAAGGACACAAGGATCTCTACAAGGACGTCATGATGGACAATCAGCCGCCCCTCACATCACCGGGTAAGAGGAGACTTTATTGTAAAGGAGAGAGCAGTACGAAGGCTCCACCTAGATCCCCCATCATCTGATAAACACATAGAAACAATGTATTCAGTCAGTGTGTGTGTTTCCTACAGATGGATCCAGTAATGGGAACCCACCAGAGAGATGTCCCCGTCCTCTGTATTCCCGGGATTCCACACAGGAAGGTCACACCATCCCTCACCATCATCAGGTAGATGAGGAACAATCACCGATCGTAGCATTAGGATCTGTACATTATCTGCTTTGTTACGATTCATGCCATTTTTATTATATTTTTAGAGTGGAAACCTGAGAGATTCTAAAGTTGAGGGTAAAGAAGAGATAAAAGAGGAGAGTGATGGGGATAGACTGATGGAGAAGTCAGAGTTTCTAAAAGAACACAAAGATCTGTACCAGGACACCATGGTGAAGTCATTCAGTTACAGAAACCCTCCAGAGAGATGTCCCCGTCCTCTGTATTCCTGGGATTCCACACAGGAAGATCACAAAATCCCCCAGGTAGATGAGGATCAATTGTTTGTAATGATTTATACAGAAGCATGTTTGTTATAATGAATGTTTTATTAGATCTTTCAGAGTGGAATCCTCGGGGATGATAATATTGTTGTTAAAGAAGAGTATAAAGAGGAGGATGAGGAGTATGGAGTGATGGAGGAGTTTTCAGAAGGACACAAAGATATGATGGAGCCACCTAATACCAGGAACCCACCAGAGAGATGTCCCCGTCCTCTGTATTCCCGGGATTCCACACAGGAAGTTCACACCATCCCTCACTGTTACAAGGTTGGTGGGATGGAATATCTAGAACATAACCTTGAGGAGAGGAGATGACGTGTGGATCATTTTTTTAATGTCACAATAGTAAAGCTTATATTTTACAGATGACATTTTCTCAAATTTTCTTGGTTTAGGATGAAGATCTGATAGATATACAAGTTGAGATTAAATCAGAAGAAGAAGAAGAGAGGTATGTGAGGGATGATCAGCAATCTATAGAGGAGGATGGAATAACGGTGAAATTTATAGAGGAGGACACTCCTACAGAGATCAGCACAGGTGGGTCATTAACACTAAATACATTCCTCAACCCATACTGCTCACTGATTGGTCCAGAGTAGGGCCAGGACTGGGTGATATCAGCCTGTAATCCCCTGGTCACTTTCCTGAGCTGTGTTCCCCGTCCTTTATTCCTTTATTTCTCGCCGATAATCTTCCTTCTCTGTGCTGCAGAAACAATTTATGTATCTAGACTGGATTTATGGGGATTTTAGAGTTCAGCTGGCAGCAAAATGTTGATTTTCACCATAAGCATAGCTCAATTTAGGCATATGATGCATGTGCTTTGGTTCTTCTTCCCCGTGTCCAGGTCCAGGTCTAGGTCTCTGAAAGAGTAATTCTTCCAGGGTAACTTACTCTGTTTGCTGGCAGTGCTGGGTGGAGGGATAATTCTGTATACTTTTATTTGTTGATAATAATATGATTACATGTTCAATCATTTGGAACCTTTAACATAAAGTGACGGTGAGGGAGGAGTCAATAACCCAATGACGGGGGTCTTCAGAATCAGTCCAGTCTTCAGCTTGGTTGTTCTTCCACCATCCTCACTCTCTGACCTCTGGTGGGGCTCAGCCCCGCTGTTATTCATGAGTGATGGAGGGGGGTGGTGACATTGACTCTATAGTCTCCTCCTCACTCCTATATGTACTTATTGTTTCCTCACTCTCTGACTAAAGTCCATGAATAAAGAAATGATCTGGTAGGAGATCAGAGGACCCATTTACTAGTTACCTTGAGGGGGGAATTGTAAGATCTTCAGAGACAAAGCTGCCTGATGTGGGCGGAGTCCTGGTTTAGGGGAACCAATCAGCTCATGTCTAGTAATAATCTTTTTATTTCTATTTTAGTAGATGGACGGGAGATGAGGAAAACCTCAGAGGATTGTCTCACTTTGTCTCCAGACTGTAAAGTAGAAGATGAGGACATCACACAGTATAGTCCAGGAGAAAACCCGACTACCTCAAATGTCCATCCGGCACCACACAGTGTAGATGGACCATCGTATTCCTCTTATCCTGAGGAACCTCAGACTGTGAGGGACGGTGCCGTCCTTCCAACAGATAAGAAGAAGTTTTCCTGCGCTGAGTGCGGGAGGTGTTTTTCTAAGAGATCCAACCTTTGTACACATGAAAGATTGCACACGGGTGAGAAGTCATATTCCTGCTTTGAGTGCGGGAAATATTTTTTGGATAAGTCACATCTTTACATACATCAGAAATCTCACACAGGGGATAAGCCACTTTCCTGTCCTAAGTGCGGGAAATGTTTTTCAAGGATATCCAATTTTTACAGCCATCAGAGATTGCACGCAGATGAGAAGCCATATTCCTGCCCAGACTGCGGGAAATGTTTTTCACAGATGTCCCATCTTTACAGCCATCAGAGATTGCACACGGGGGAGATGCCATATTCCTGCCCTAAGTGTGGGAAATGTTTTGCAAACAAGTCCTTTTATCTTAGACATCAGAGATTGCACACCGGCGAGAAGCCGTATTCCTGTCCTAAGTGTGATAAAAGTTTTTCACAGTCGTCACATCTTTACACACATCAGAGATTGCACACGGGGGAAAAGCCGTATTCCTGTAATGACTGTGGGAAATCTTTTTCAATGAAGTCCAATCTTCAGAGACATCGAACAATTCACACAGGGGAGAAGCCGTATTCCTGTTCCGAGTGCAAGAAATGTTTTGTACAAAAATCAGAACTTGTCATACATCAGAGATCTCACACGGGGGAAAAGCCGTATTCTTGTCCTGATTGCGGGAAAGGTTTTACAAGGAAACCCAATCTTCACAGACATCAGACATTGCACACGGGGGAGAAGCCGTATTCCTGCCCTGAGTGTGGGAAATGTTTTGTACAAAAATCAAAACTTGTCACACATCAGAGATGTCACACGGGGGAGAAGCCGTATTCCTGTCCTGATTGCGGGAAATGTTTTACAGAAAAGTCTCATCTTTCCAGACATAAGAAATCTCACACGGGGGAGAAGCCACTTTCCTGTCCTGAGTGAGGGAATTGTTCCTCACTGAAGTCCTGTCTTCCTGTACATCAGGGATCCCACACAACCCTCGAGGTGTATTAGTGCCTTGAGTGCGGGAAATGTCTTCTATATGAATGTTCCTGGACATCACAGCTCTCATGTGGGGAAGAAGCACACCCTGATATACACCTCAGATATACTCCATGGCTGATCTTCATCATGTAAGAAACAGTTGATAAGGAGATCAGAGATCACCAAAGACATGGATGAAGTGTTGTACCGTGTTGGCCATTGATAGCAGTAGAAAAATAAAAATGGAGTCATTACCTTTCATTGGCTGAGTACATTTTGTGGTGTAAGCTTTCACAAACTCTTGGTGGGAGATTTGTTAAAACTGGAGCACTCCGAATCTGGTGCAGCTGTGCATGGTAGCCAATCGGCTTCTAACTCAGCTTGTTCAGTTAAGATTTGGCAGAAAAACCTGGTTGATTGGTTTCTATAAACGAGTGAGCCTGATTTTTGCACTCTGCAGCTTTAGTAAATAAACCCCAAAGGGTCCATGCATGCTAGACAGCTGAAAAAAAAATGCCAGAAAAAAAGTGGCCTAAAGATGCTCACAGTGGCTCATATTTCACAACTGTTTACGATATTTCTGTCAGGAACCATGAAACAGACTGACACAGAAGTACAATCAAATCACACTTGTTTATTAATAAAAATAAAAAGGTAAATAGAAAAAAGCGTAGTCAAGCATAGCCAGAGTCCTGTAGCTAGATCGGGTAGTCAGCCAGTCCAAAGTTCATTAACCAGATCGGGTAATCAGCCAGGCCAGACGTCAGGGATCCAGGGAGAGCAACTGCAAGCAGGATAAGAAGCCAGGAGGGATGTCAGCAATCCAGTCTTGAAGCAAACAGCAGGTGATGATTCCTTGTGATGTGACCAACGCGAAGGCAAAGGAAAAGTGAGCTGGAAGGCTTTAAATAGGCAGGTCAGACGAGCATCATCGGGAACAGCTGGTAACTGTGGAAAGAGAAGAGAGCTGGCAATTAGACGACAGCTGAGCGGCCAGCCCAGAGGGGGAAGGGCTAAGCCAGCCCTGACAATTTCGCTTTTATAAGTGTTTTCTTTTCCAAAATACTCCGCTGCTCATTTTCTGCAAAAATCAGTACACTTGAAAATGCTGATCGTGTCTAAATTTATGCGCATGAAGCATTTTTCTGCCCGAAAGCTCCTCTGAAAAACGCACTTGTGATAGTTTTTTTCTCTTTCGTTCATTGACAGACACGGCTCCATTAAATCTTGACTGTAGGGTTATCACGCCACCTTCAGGAGAGGACTAGGCAGAACATTTAATACATGTGAAAACAACAGAACTGTACAGTTCCGCCCAGGGGGCGGTCCCTCTGGCTATAACCCCTTCAGCCTGCTTCCTGCAGGTCAGTTTTTTTTTTATTTGAGCCTGAAAGCACTACTCTTCAATAGGGATGAGCTTCGTGTTCGAGTCGAACATACGTTCGACTCGAACATTGGCTGTTCGTCCGTTCGGCGAAGTCCGAACATTTTGGTCCGTTCGCGCCAAATTCGTGTGGCGCTCACGCCCCACAATGCACTGCTATGGCGCAGTGCATTGCTGGCTCATGATTGGCCAAGCATGCACTGTGACCCCGCATGCTTGGCCAATCGCAGCGCCAGCAGCGAGGAGAGCCATGATTGGCCACAGGCAGGATGCCTGTGGCCAATCATAGCTCAGGCTGTGTAGTGCACGCCCCACACTATATAAGGCCGCCAGCGCGGCGGCCTTGTGTAGTGTGTTGGCGTCTGAAGCAGTGGGTGTTCTGTGTACCTTCAACACAGTACACACCGATCGTTTTCGATCTTGCTGTTGTGTAGTGGTTATTGTCTGCGTGCCCTGACCGCAGTATACACCACTATATTCACCTCACCTATATAGCTAGTGATCTATCTTTTATAATAGAGCTTGCAGTCAGTAGTGTTAGGAGATAGTGCGTGCTGTCTGCGTGCTCTGTACCCAGTACACACCGCTATATCCACCTACATAGCTGTTCTCTATTTGAGCCCACTTGCCATCTGCAGGAGTTATTGGAAGTTGTGTGTGCCTCCAGCACAGTATACATCTGTATATACCCCTTTATCTCTGGTGTTCTATAATAAAGGCATCTGCAGGAGTTAGTGGGTGTTCTGTGTACCTTCAACACAGTACACACCGATCGTTTTTGGACGATTTTCGATCTTGCTGTTGTGTAGTGGTTGTTGTCTGCGTGCCCTGACCGCCGTATACACCGCTATATTCACCTCACCTATATAGCTAGTGATCTATCTTTTATAATAGAGCTTGCAGTCAGTAGTGTTAGGAGCTTGTGCGTGCTGTCTGCGTGCTCTGTACCCAGTACATACCGCTATATCCACCTACATAGCTCTTCTCTATTTGAGACCACTTGCCATCTGCAGGAGTTATTGGAAGTTGTGTGTGCCTCCAGCACAGCACAGTTTACATCTGTATATACCCCTTTATCTCTGGTGTTCTATAATAAAGGCATCTGCAGGAGTTAGTGGGTGTTGTGTGCCTCTAGCACAATATACACTACCCAACTGCTTTTTTACCCAACTCCCTTCAGGCCATTACCATGTCTGGAAGGCCAGCAAGGAGAGGCAGACAGGCGCGAGCCGATAAAAGAGGGCAAGCAGGCTCTGTGTCTAGAGACAACAGTGCTGGTCGTGGACGCGGTGCATTGTCATCAGCACGTGGCCATGGGACACGCTTGTCCTTCTTTTCGGCAGCTGGACATGTTGAACCGCAACATGCCAACGACTTGGTAGAGTGGATGACCAAGCCCTCTTCATCCTCCTCATCCTCTCTCACCCAGTCTCAGGGTACTAGCAAAGCAGCTGCCAACGCATCGTCTTCCCTCCTCTCAATGTCATCATCAGTGACTCCTTCCCTAGACCCACCACGTCCTCCTGGGGAGTCTCCTGAACTCTTTGAGCACAGTGTTGGGTACATGCTCCAGGAGGATGCCCAGTGTTTTGTGGGCTCTGATGATGACACTCAGCTAGAGGAAGGCAGTAGCGTGAGCGCAGAGAGAGGGGATGCTCTAGAAGGACAGCAATCTGGCAGTCATGTTCCACAAGCTGCAGCATACTGCCAGGTTTGCTACAGCGATGAAGAGGGAGGGGATGATGAGGACACTGACTCCACGTGGGTGCCTGGAAGGAGAGAGGAGGAGGAGGAGGCACATGTCCAACGAGGCAGGATGCCCTCCGGGGGCCAGCTTAGGGGCAGCACACCGACTGAATCACACCGCAGAGCTCCGCCTGTGCAGAGCGCTGCCTCTGCGCCTTATTCTAAAAGTTCTTTGGTGTGGGCCTTTTTTGAGACGAGTGCATCAGATCGCACCGCTGCTATTTGCAACATATGTCTCAAGCGTATCTCACGTGGCCAAAACATCAGCCGCTTGGGCACCACATGCTTGACCAGACATATGTTGACCTGCCATGCAGCTCGTTGTCAAGCCTACCTCAAAGACCCACACCAAAGAACAAAGCGGACCTCTCCTTGCTCCTCATCAGCTGGCATCTCCAACCCCACTAGACCTTCAGTCCTCTCTGAAACCTGCTCTGAGAGGAATGAAGGTGTAGAATTAGGTGTGTCACAGCCAAGTGCTTCCGGGAACTCTGCTAGCGGTACACCCACGTCCGATTATAGCAGGCAAATGTCCCTGCTCCAGCTGCTGGACCGGCAAAAGAAGTTCACTCCCAGCCATCCACATGCCCAGCGGTTGAATATTAGCTTGGCTAAATTGCTAGCACTTCAACTGCTGCCTTTTCAGTTGGTAGACTCGGCCCCCTTCCGTGAGTTTGTACAATTTGCGGTTCCTCAGTGGCAGGTCCCCAAACGCCACTTTTTCTCACGGAAGGCGATTCCGGCTCTCTACCGGCATGTGGAAGGCAATGTCCTTGCCTCGCTGGACAGGGCGGTCAGCGGTAAGGTGCATATTACCGCTGACTCATGGTCCAGCAGGCATGGACAGGGACGTTACCTGTCTTTCACGGCCCATTGGGTCACTCTTCTGGCAGCTGGGAAGGATGCAGGACAAGGTGCAGTAGTGTTGGAGGTTGTTCCGCCACCACACCTCCAAAATGCTACTATTGGTTGTGACACACCTCTCTCCTCCACCCCCTCCTCTTCTTCTTCCTCCATGGCCTCTTCCAGTGCTCTGTCCTCAGAACCAGCGGTGCTCCGTAGGCATTCCAGGGGCTACGCAAGTACGCAGGCAAAACGATGCCATGCCGTGCTTGCGCTGGTTTGTTTGGGGGACAGGAGCCACACTGGGGCGGATGTTTTGTCAGCTCTGCAGGGGCAGGCCGAGAGGTGGTTGACGCCACGCCAGCTTAAGCCAGGAATGGTGGTTTGCGACAATGGCACCAACCTCCTCTCCACCCTCCGACAGGGACAACTGACCCATGTGCCCTGTGTAGCTCACGTCCTTAACCTGGTGGTGTAGCGGTTCTTGGGCAGGTACCCCGGCTTACAGGATGTCCTGAAGCAGGCCAGGAAAGTCTGTGTGCATTTCCGCCGATCATTTAATGCCTGTGCTCGGCTGGCTGAGCTCCAAAAGGAGTTGAACCTGCCCAAGAACCGCCTTATATGTGACATGCCCACCAGATGGAACTCAACATTGGCCATGCTGCAGCGGCTGCACACGCAGCAGAGGGCCATCAATGAGTACCTGTGCGACTACGGCACCAGGACAGGGTCAGGGGAGCTCGGTTTTTTCTCACCACGCCAGTGGGGCATGATCAGGGATGCATGCACTGTCCTGTCACCATTTGAGGAGGCCACAAGGATGGTGAGCAGTGACAGTGCATGCATCAGTGACACTGTACCTCTTGGAGCATACGCTGCGTGGAATAATGGACAGGGCACTTGAGGCAGAACAGAGGCAGGAAGAGGAGGACTTCCTTGCCTCTCAAGGCCCCCTTTATCCAAACAGTGTTCCTGCTGTGCCACCCATCACACAGGAAGAGGAGGAGGATGATTGTGTCAGCATGGAGGTGGAGGCTGGCACTCAGCAGCAGCAGCAGTCTTGTAGGGATGATTTACAGTCCCAAGAAACACGTGGACTTGTACGTGGCTGGGAGGAGGTAGCTGCGGATCATGTTGTCCTTAGTGACCCAGAGGACTCCGGACCGAATGCCTCAGCTAACCTACGCTGCATGGCCTCCCTGATCCTGATCCCTGATCCTGTAAAGCCTGCGGAAGGATCCTCGTATTCTTCGGATCAAGGAGAGGGACCATTACTGGCTGGCCACTCTCCTTGATCCATGGTACAAGGGTAAGGTTGCCGACCTTATCTTGCCATCGCAGAGGGAGCAGAGGATGAGACATCTCCGGGAGGCCTTGCAGAAAGGTCTGTGCAACGCGTTCCCAGAGACTGGGAGGTTACAAACTCCTGGTCCTGGACAACGTGTTGCTGAGGCATCGGTCAGAAGGAGCGGTGGAGAAGGTGGCCATCTGACTGATGCTTTCAGACAATTTTTTAGTCCGCAGTCCCAAGGTATGATCGGTTCCAGCACCCATCGCCAGCGTCTGATTCACATGGTGCAGGAATACCTAGGGGCAAGGTCAGACTTGGACACCTTTCCCACCGAAAATCCTCTGGCTTACTGGGTCTTGAGGATGGATCACTGGCCAGAGCTTGCACAGTATGCAATTGAGCTACTGGCCTGTCCTGCATCCAGCGTTCTTTCGGAACGCACCTTCAGTGCTGCTGGTGGCTTTGTTACCGATCACAGGGTGCGCCTGTCCACCGAATCAGTTGATCGACTGACCTTCATCAAGATGAATCAGTCTTGGATCACCCACAGCTACCAAGCACCTGAAGCTGATATAACAGAATAATTTTTTTTGAAATATCACATCCCTTCAAGACTGCCTATGCTGATGCTGAGTGACTGTCCTGTTATGTTGATTGTCTATCCTCTTCCTCCTCCGCTGATATGTTGGAAGAACATTTCTGGTTCTGGTTGATGCCATCAGCCCAATTTTTCTGCCCCTGTTTAACAGGGGCGTTTAAGTACAATTTTTGATGCAATGCTTTGCAGCAGGGCTAATTCCTGCAATCAAACAAGAGTATATGGCAGAGGTTGCAGTGTGGTGGCACCAGCACCAGTGCCTAAGGCCCAATTTTTCTGCCCCTGTTTAACAGGGGCGTTTAAGTACAATTTTTGATGCAATGCTTTGCAGCAGGGCTAATTCCTGCAATAAAACTAGAGTATATGGAAGAGGTTGCAGTGTGGTGGCACCAGCAGCAGTGCCTAAGGCCAAATTTTTCTGCCCCTGTTTAACAGGGACATGTAATTACAATTCTTGATATAATATTTCACAGGAGGGCCCCTTCCTGTGCCCACCCAGAGTAACGGTGAGGACTTATAGTGTTGTGGCACCAGCACCACAACCACCAAAGGTCAATTTTTCTACCACTGTTCAACAATGGCATGTAATTACAATTCTTGATATAATCGTTCACAGCAGGGCGCTCCAGCGCCCACCAAGAGTCACTTTGAGGGCTTACAATGTTGTGGCAAAACCAACACCTTGTTCCGCCATTTCTGCAGAGCATATAGGGCAGGCCCCTACTTTCAAAAATCCAATTTACAAACATCTCCTACTTGCAAACGGAAGGAGACAACAGCAAGTGAGATGAAAAAAGATGGACGACAAAACAAATTATACAGGGGTGATAACCCTTCCCTATGTTTTCCAAAAAGCTTAAAAATAGTTTTTTTGACTGGAGCTACACTTTAAAAATGTACCAGTTGAAAATTACAAACAGATTCAACTTAACACAACAAACCTACACAGTCCCTGTCTTGTTTGCACCGCCTGTATACTGCTGTTCTGAGTATATAGGGCCTGGGGGCCACACTCATTTCCTTTTTTTAATATGGGGACGGGGTTCCCCTTAATATGCGTACAAGACCCAAATAGGCTGGTAATGGGCAGGGAGGGCTACCCATGCCATTTTTCTCAATGATTTTTAACCATATTGCAGGAACCAGATATAACATTAAAACCGCAAGCAGTTTTAAATGGTGTTATTTCCGTTTAATGTCATTTTGTGCAGGGACTGTTCTAAACACGGGAAACACGTGGCACTTCACAGGCATACTACAGACACCCCCCAGGCACCATATTTAAAGGAATATTTCACTTTTTTTTTCACTTTAATCGTCATTAAAATCAGTGCTCCCGCCAAAACGGACATTTTTAAAAACATTTTATGCATTGACCCATGTCCCCTGGGGCAGGAGCCAGGTCCCCAAACCCTTTTTAGGACAGTATCTTGCATATTAGCTGTTAAAATTAGCACTTTTCATTTCGAACGTTTAAGTCCCATAGACTTCAATGAGGTTCTAAAGTTCGTTCGAATTTGAGGTCCGTTCGAAAGTTCTGGTGCGAACCGAACCGGGGGGTGTTCGGCACATCCCTACTCTTCAAGTATGCCTGTAAATAGAAAAATGGACAAATAGGCTAACATAGAGTTGCTTATACAGGCTGAAGAAAAAAAAATGCCAAAAGCCTGTATAAGCAGCATTTTTCATGCCCAGTGTGCATAAGATCTTAAAAGTCTATTTAACCACTTCAATACTGGGCACTTTTACCCCCTTTTCTGCCCAGGCCGATTTTCAGCTCTCACATTTTGTATGACAATTGTGCGGTCGTGCAACGCTGTACCCAAACAACATTTTTATATTGTTATTTTGAGACTGATAGAGCTTTTGTTTAGTTGTATTTAATCACCACTGGGATTTTTATTTTTTGCTAAACAAATGAAAAAAGATTTAATATTTTGAAGGAAAAAAAAAAACAGTTTTTCTTAGTTTTTGTTCTAAAATTTTGTAAATAAGTAATTTTTCTTAATGTGAATAGATTATCCTCGCGCTACAATATTTATAAACCAAAGGAAAGTACAGCAATTTACAATAAGTGAAACAATTAATATCAAACGGAGAAAAATTAATTAATTAAAAGTAATTTTTCTTGTTCACTGATGAGGCTGTACTGACGAGGTGGCACTGATGAGGAGGCAATAATATTCAGCACTGATGGACACCGGTAGGCAGTAGTGATGGCTACTGAGTAGGCGGCACTGTTGAAGAGGTAATGATGGGCACTGATGAAGAAGTAATGAGGGGTACCGATGTAGAGGTAATGATGGGCACTGATGAGGAGGCAATAATATTCAGCACTGATGGACACCGGTAGGCAGTACTGATGGCTACTGAGTAGGTGGCACTGATGAAGAGGTAATGATGGGTACCGATGAAGAGGTAATGATGGGCACTGATGAGGAGGCACTAATATGCACCACTGATAGGTGGCATTGCTATGCAGCACTGATGAGGAGGCACTAATATGCAGCACTAATAGGTGGCATTGCTATGCAGCACCGATGAGGAAGCACTGCTATGCAGCACTGAGGAGGCGTATCTGACAAGGTGGCACTCATGGGCACTGACGAGGAGGAATTACTGTGCAGCACTGATGGACACTGATAGGCGGCACTGCTATGCAGCACTGATGGGCACTGAGGAGGGAGCACTGATGAGGAGCCAATGATGGGCACTGATGAGGAGGCACTAATATGCAGCACTGATAGATGGCACTGCTATGCCGCACTGATGAATCACTGATATGCAGCACCGATGAGGAAATTATGGGCACCGAGGAGGCGGCACTGATGAGGAGGCACTGATGGGCACTGAAAGGGAGCACTGGTGAGCATCACTGATTTGGCTGCACTGGTTATCAGCACATACTCTATCAGAAAAGCCGCTTATTGGCTCTCCTCTACTCAAGCACTATCAGCGTGAATAGAGGAATGCCAATAACTCACACTTTCTATTTATACTGTGATTGTATACAGTTGAACACATGCTAAAGGGCCTACATCATAGGCTCTTTAGGATTAGGACCTATGGCTGTGTTTCTCAGCCACTACGTCCCCATAGAGCAGTGGTTCTCCACCCCTGTCCTCAGGACCCACTAACAGGCCAGATTTTAAGTATTAACTTGGGGAGATGCAGACTAGAATCCTGCAATCACTGAGCAGTAAATGATACCGCCTGTGATGAATTTCAGTTATCTTAGTTAGTCAGCCCTGAGGACAGGAATTGAGAACCACAGTCCCAGAGTAACAGATGGCTCTATCTGCATGAACAAACACTCATTCACACGGCCAGAGTACCAAGAGATTGAGGACAAAGATTCCTTAATCCCCTTTTCTGCAGCACTGCGGAATGAATGAACAGGAAGTGTTCTGTACAGAAGCTCCTTGCTCATTCACAAACTGAAACATAGTAACATACCTCCCAACATGTTGAGATGGGAATGAAGGACACCTACTAGCAAATGTATGTAGGCATAGGCCACACACCCTTAAAGGAGAATTAACCCCCCAAAAAAGTTAATCAAATCCAAAAGGGCTTTTTTTTTCACCACTACTACTACTCCTTTATATTGGCTTTTAAAAGTTACAAATGCAGAAATTTAGAAATTGGATGAAAAGTTTAGCACTGGAAAACACTTTTTGAAAGCTAATTAGTGCATTTATATATATAAATATATAGATCGGACCGAAATGAGGGACAGAGGAACATTGCTCCAAATCGGGCAAAGTCCCTCGGAATCAGCGACAGTTGGGAGCTATATAGTAAACACAGTTTACTATGCTTTAGTTATAAATGAACACAGAGACAATTAGTACCCATTGCTTACTGTGTTAATTCAAGAAATGAAGACGTCAGTAAATATGACGTGTTTACTGCCCCCCCCCTCCACCTTGACACCCAGCAGCACTGCAAGGGGGGCACACGGGGGGATCAGAGCTGTAGGAAGGGAAGGTGTGATTGTGGAGGGGGTGATCAGAATAGTATGGGGGACACAGTTACTGGAACAAGTGGGAGGGAGAGGAGGAGAAGATGGTTGCTATGCAGGGGGAGTCGCAGGGCATCGGCTGTAGTAATTGCCCCCCATCCCGCCAGCCTAGTAAACTGCCATACAGCTGTATGGGCCCCCTCATTGAACATGTAGAGCCTGGGCCCCATGCAAGAGGACCAGTGCTACCTCCTTATCAGCGGCTCTGCCATCTGGACTTCCCTTTTTGATCAGAAAGGTAATTTCAAGTGTGGTGCAGCCAACTGAGGGGGAATGCCACTTTATGTGGCCTAGGAAAAAAAGAAGTGACAGGAACTGATGGCAAAATGTACCCTGTCAGACAATTAATTAACCGCGACTCGCCATATGTGGTCTATGGCCTGTTGTGCCCCTGCGGCCTGCTTTATGTAGGCCAAATGTCACGCATCTTGAGCACACAGAGTAGAAAAAGAGAAATACCCGGAAAGGATTTGCTAAACCCCCTTGTTCCCCGCCATTTTTTGGAGGTGCATAATAATAATCCGGACAGTCTCAAGGTGTTTAGAATAGGGCACGCAGATGTAGGTAGAAAACATAAGTGTCTGCAGCCAGGAAATAATCTGGATCCACAGGTTGGGTACCATGACACCAAAGGGTCTGAATGAAGACCTGGAGATCCACGTTCAATGACTAAATGATGCTGTGCTGCTCATCTGAGTAATATACTTCCAAATGCAGTGATGAATGATAAATAAGAAAGGAACAGTAAACACCCTACAGAGGTGCTAACCACAATAGTAACAAATGAATAAGTGTATAAGCCCACATCCCATACAAATAGAAATAATGTTGAATCTCTTAAACAGCAGATAACCACAAAACTAAAGAAACCGAAAAAAAAAAAAAAACTTAAACCAGAAAAAGATGCTAACTCCACTAAATATAATGCATAAATATTGACCCCAGAACAATGTGAACCACAATTTTTTATATTCTTAGAGCTGGGTCATTCCACCCTGAGTCAAGTGTCATCAGCAGGGAGACTAAAAGCCTAAGACTGGGGGTCCATCTGCAACCATGTAATAATCAGGTTAATCTGCTATACCACAGAACTAGAAGAGTGGCTTAAGGTGGTTGTAAACCTTTACATACACTATATTGTCAAAAGTATTGGGATGCCTATATTTGATATATATATATATATATATATATATATATATATATATATATATATATGGAAACAATTGCTGACTGTCCCTTTTCCGTCTGAATTTCCGACCGTGTCTACAGGGCATAAGTCTGTAGGGTTCAATATTGAGTTGGCCCACCCTTTGCTATAACGGCTTCAACTCTTCTGGAAAGGCTGTCCACAAGGTTTAGGAGTGTGTCTATGGGAATGTTTGACCGTTCTTCCAGAAGCGCATTCGTGAGGTCAGGCACTTATGTGGATGAGAAGGCATGACTCGCAGTCTCTGCTCTAATTCATCCCAATGGTGTTCTGTCGGGTTGAGGTCAGGACTCTGTGCAGGCCAGACAAGTTCTTCCACCCCAAATTTGCTCATCCATGTCTTTATGGACCTTGCTTTGTGCACTGGTGCGCAGTCATGTTGGAACAGGAAGGGGCCATCCCCAAACTGTTCCCACAAAGTTGGGAGCATGAAATTGTCGAAAATATTTTGGTATGCTGACGCCTTAAGAGTTCACTTTACCGGAACTAAGGGGCCAAGCCCAACCCCTGAAAAACAACCCCAAACCATAATCCCCCCTCCACCAAATGATTTGGACCAGTGTACAAAGCAAGGTCCATAAAGACATGGATGAGTGCGTTTTGGGTGGAGGAACTTGACTGGCCTGCACCTCAACTGGATAAAACAGCTTTGGGATAAATTTGAGCGGAGACTAGAGCCAGGCCTTCTTGTCCAACATCAGTGCATGACCTCATACATTAGTATTATTATTATTTAAGGTACTTATATATCACTTTCAATTTACATAGTGCTTTACATATACATTGTACATTCACATCAGTTCCTACCCTCAAGAATGAATGAGTGCTACCTATGGGAACTGAATTGCCTCAGGGCGCTTTTGCAGTGTCCATCTGTGGTATAGCGTGGTCCTTTGCCCCATGGCAGTGATTCTCAACCAGGGTTCCTCCAAAGGTTGCTAGGGGTTCCTTCAGCATTGGGCAATTTCTGCCTCTCAGACACGTTCCCACTGATACCATTGATCTTTTTAACTATCTGTAAGGAGGTAATTCTTCCCAATGACCACAAGTGTAAGGACCATTCTTCCCACTGACCATCACACTAATGTATCATGAGTTGTAGATTTCAAATTTTTAGCAGGGGTTCCCTGAGGCCCGGAGAATTATTTCAAGGGTTTCTCTGTGTTGAAAAGGTTGAGAAAGGCTGCCCCATGGGGTCCCGACACACGTACAAACACATACAACATACACATATTTGGCCAATTTTTCGACAGGATCTTATTAACCTACCTGCATGTCTTTGGAGTGTGGGAGGAAACTGGAGTACCCGGAAGAAACCCACGCAGGCCCAGAGAGAACATGTAAACTCCAGGCAGGTAGAGTCATGGTCAGGATTCAAACCAGCGACCGTTTTTACTGCTCGGCAAGTGTGCTACCAATACATATACATCTAATACATCTTCATAAAATTTTCCACAACACTACGCTACTGTGCCCCCCGCGCGTGTAGAGGTGCCCCCGTGGGGTCGCTGAATGTAGTAGTTCCACACGTCACCCTGCTTGGCCAGGCATTTACATCGGACACACACTGCCAGTCAATGAACAGTCCTTTAGCTTGTTTTTGTTGTTTTTATTTAGGGGATTTAACTTGGATTGGGGAAAAGGGACATGGGATGCCTAAATAATTGATCTTGATAGATTGAACAATCGTTTTGAATCTTCATTGGCAGTCTCTAAATCTCCATACTCCTCCAGCATATCACTTGAGTAAACTCTGCTTTCTCTACTGATGCAGCTAGCATGTGTTTAGGCCCCTAACAATAAGTCCTAACAGTTGAAAAGCAACCAATAGCAGTATGAAGAATACTTCTTGTGCTAGCTGCAAAGCTTGGTGGACAACTGGTCTCAGACAGTCCTGTGCAAATTCTGCCAACCCTCCTGGCTGCAGCAACTTAACTACAACACCGGTGACATCACAGCCTCTCCTTCTGGCTTCCCATCCACTCCTGGCATGTCTCTCCCAGATTTCTTCACTGTGCCTGTCACCGACCCTGGAATGAATCCCTCCTGAATGACTTTCCCGGCAATGTTCCCCGCTGTCCTCCTCCTGCTCAAGACACCTCTCTATGACTGTGTATGAAGAGGTTCATTCCCAGCTCCTGAGCTCCCCCCCCCCCCCCCCGAAAGGGGGTTCCTTCAAGGACCACAACAGCCTAACACTCCATCACTCAGTTCTTCCACCCGACAACTCCTCCCACAGCAGGCTGATCATGAGTATATATATATATATATATATATATATAGGAGCCTGCCCCCTGCCAATCCTAGTTGGGGATTGGTCAGGGCTCCCAGATACACTCCATTCCACTCCCGTCCTCTGCCCTGCCTCTTCTCCAGAACCCTCTAGAAACAGAGGAGGCGCCAGAGAGATTAAGTACATGTCAGTCACCTACTGTTATACTCAAAACCACTCCCAGCCCCCAAATCAAAAATTAAATAGGCCTAGCTCACAGCTCTCTCGTGGTGGCTACCCTGTGCTCTATTCAGATCCCTGCATCGCATCCTGCAGCAGCTTGACATCCAGCGGCTTCAGCATGGCTTGGACTCCTTGGTGGTCCCACTTTGAGCTATCACATGCCTGCTGCCACCTCGGATGCTTGTAAGTGCATTTTAACCGCTTGTAGACCACCTCACGCTGATATACGTCGGCAGAAGGGCTCGTACAGGCAGAATCACGTACCTGTACGTTGCCCTTTAAGAGGCGGCCAGTGGCGCAAGCTCCGGGATACCCGTGATCACCTCACGGGAAGGAAGAATGGGGATATGCTAATGTAAACAAGCATCTCCCCATTCTGGCTAGTGACAGTGTCACTGATCTCTGCTCCCTGTGATCGGAGTAAAGATCAGTGACGTGTCACATGTAGTCACGCAACAGGTCATGTGACCTGTTTTGAGCAGAGAGCGGGCCGAATTCCTCTCTCTGCTGGCGTCATGGATGTCTTTCCAGGCACCGTGTCATCCCGACAATGGAGTCTGGACCTGCCAGGTGCCTGGACTGATGCCCAGCTCAGCCTCTCAGCGAGCTGTTGAGAGCCTGAGCTGGCCGCCCTTGACCTCTCCACGGCTCAGCACTCCAATGAGCGAGGAGGAAGCAGAGAGCTGTGACTGACAGTAATTATTTTACTTTTTTTTTTAAACCTGGGTTCAGTCCAAACTCAGAGCTCATCTTTAGTGGTCAGTGTTATGAATTTTATATTGGTGATGAAAAGGAGAGGGACCCCCTTATATAAGTGGTCAAACGTATTGGACCCTTACATTGGTGAACAATGGGAGAAGCACCTCCTTATATCAGTGGTCAGTGTATTGGACCCTTACATTGGTGACCAATGGGAGAAGCATCTCCTTATATCAGTGGTCAGTGTAGTGGTCCCTTACATTGGTGACCAATGGGAGAAACACCTCCTTATATAAGTAGTCAGTGTAGTGGTCCCTTACATTGGTGACTAATAGGAGAAGGACCTCCTTATATCAGTGGTCAGTGTGGTTGTCCCTAACATTGGTGACCCATAGGAGAAGGACCCCCTTATATCAGTGGTCAGTGTGGTTGTCCCTAACATTGGTGACCAATAGGAGAAGGACCCCTTATATCAGTGGTCAGTGTGGTTGTCCCTAACATCGGTGACCAATAGGAGAAGGACCTCCTTATATCAGTGGTCAGTGTAGTGGACCCTTACATTGGTGACTAATAGGAGAAGATCCCCATTATATTAGAAATCTCTGTGAAAAGGAGATTCTTACATTGTCACCAATGTGAAGACTGCCCCTCTTACAGATCATTGATGGCAGTTGTTACTGAGAGACATAAAATTGTTTATTGCTTAAGAAACCCCTAGAAACCTTTGGAGGAACCCTGGCTGGGAAAGGCTGGACTGGGCAGTAATATATTTCTATCCCCCTTGGTGGGAGTGGAGATGACCCCATCTATAAGGATATACAGTACATACACACAGCACAAGGCCGTGTTCACACTACGAGACGTTTCCCTGGGCTGCAGTTCCTCTGAGCTCCACAAGGTGGTAATCTCACTTCTACCCAGACAGGAAGTCTCTACGGAAGACAGGAAGTGATCTCAGGTACAGACAGGAAGTTTCAGGTGAGAGGAGAGTCGGGAGGAAGTAGAAGTAGAGGAGGTAATAAGATCTTATTTTCTATTTACACCCAGTAACCCCCCCCCCCCTTTTGATCTATGATGGTCCACCCATTTACAATTATTTTCCAGACCTCCTTACAGAACTCCTGCCAGGAAATAAAGGCAACCTTCACCTTTTTACCATCTCACTTGTCCAGTAAAAAAAAATTCAGAGTACCAAGTGGAATGAAGAACTGCAGTCCTTCACCCCTTGGTGGGCATTTGTTCTCAGAGGTCTGTTTGCACAGCATTGCTTAACCACTTCTATACTAAGGACGTCATATGACAGCCGTGACATTGAGTGAGGATATCTGAATGATGCCAGCAGCTACAGGCATCATTCAGATATCATTTTTTCAAGCCGGCGATTCTGTGCACGATAAGAATGATCATAGTGCCAGTTCCGCCGCTTGATCGTTCTTATAGGTGCTTCTCCATGGGGGCCCGGAGAAAGAATTGTCCGGCGCCAGGTGACGACGATAGAGATTTCCATTTCTATGACTGTTGGAGGCCCGGTCGTGACGTTATGACGTCACGCCTGGGTTCCCGGAAGTAAACGTTGTGGCTGTCAGCATGAGATCGATGATTTTGTTTTTTTTCTCGATCTCATGCTTTCCAGCCTGAAGGAGAGATGTGAGGTCTTACTGACCCCATGTCTCTCCATAAAGCGGACCTGTCACACACCATTCCTGTTACATGGGATGTTTACATTCCTTGTAATAGGAATAAAAGTGATCAAGAAAAAAAAAAAATAATAAAAAAAATAATTAAAACACCCCTGTCCCCGGTAGCTCGCGTTCAGGCGCAAACGCACATGTAAGTCCTGTCCACATATGTAAACGCCGTTCAAACCACACATGTGAGATATCGCCGTGGGCGTAAGAGCGTGTGCAACAATTCTAGCACTAGGCCTCCTCAGTAACTCTAAACTGGTAACCTGTAAAAAAAATTCAAAGCGTCGCCTATGGAGATTTTTAAGTACTGAAGTTTGGCGCCATTCCATGAGTGTGCTCAATTTTAAAGCGTGACATGTTGGGTATCTATTTACTCAGGGTAACATCATCTTTCACATTATACAAAAAATGTGGGCTAACTTTACTGTTTTGTTGTTTTTTAGTTCATGAAACCTTTTTTTTTTCCCAAAAAAGAGGCGTTTGAAAAATGATTGCATAAGTACAGTGCAAGATAAAAAGTTGCTGATTTTTACATGTAGGAGAGAAGTGCCAGAGTAGGCCCAGTATTGAAGTGGTTAATAGGTGGTCAGGGGTGAGGGCTTTGCATCTCGGGATGGGCGTCCAATATCTTCCCATGACACAGGGTCTGGCAGTGCCCGGCCCTGGAATTCAGAGCCCCAGGAGCCCACTGCTATTCTGTACAATGTCCTGGATACTACAGTATACTTGGCAACAAAGATAGAAAACCCCTCCCCATGCTGTTCTCTTACTATCCACACTGAGCTGCTATTCGAGGGAAGAGAACAGGCTCCTCCCCCAAAGCTCTCTCCTCCACCAGCAGCATCCTCCTGCTATCCAATACAATCCCTTCTCTTACTGCAGAGAGTGACATTATCATTATTATTATTATTATACAGGGTTTATATAGCACCAACAGTTTGTGCAGAGCTTTCCAACGTGAGGGCAGACAGTGCAGTCACATTACAATTCAATACAGGAGGAATCAGAGGACTCTGCTTGCTAGTGCTTCCAATCTACAAGTGAGGGTCAAGCGAAACCAAAGAGAATAACTGTGGGGGTGACATCACTCCTATCAGTCAGCAGGCTGACAAAGATTTGAGCCCTACAGCTTCTGGTAATTATCCTGATTATCCGGCAACTCTGGCCAAAAGTCAGCAAGTTCCCCTTCCTGGACATCATGAAGGCCCCACATTGACCTCTCAGCATTGCCTCAGAGCGGACAAGTCAAAGGAAGGATCATATTTTTCATTCTTTGTCTGCAGATCTAACACTAATCAAAACCAATTCAGAAACCAAACACACCCAACAGAAGAAAGGGAATTTCTCCAGTCATCTTCCAGGACGGCACACCTGAGAGATGACTGGTCCACCTGACAGGAAACACAATCAACAACAAGTTTAAAAGTTCCCACCCCTCCCTCAGACCCTCAGTTCTTGATTGTGTTTCCCACAAGGGGCAGCGAAACCAAGTTTCTTCATTTTTTAACTGGTGGGGTCTGGGACCCTTTTCCTCAAGAATTTTTCCCCAGGCTTGGAGACTCGAGCAGACAGGAGGTCTGCGGTAGTCTCAAGTGAACTTCGATGCCATACCGCCTAGGGGTAATCTTCCCGGTTACTAGGGAAAACTAATAGCAGGCTCGCAGGACAAGGGAGTTGTCCTTGGTACCACTGCTCCCCGTCTGTACTGTTTGCCCTTACCTAAAAGGGGGTCGCTGGTTCCGGTTGTGTTGGTGGAGTGCGTTCCAGCATCACTGCGCATGACCGGAAGTCCGTTGCGAGTGCCCGACGTCATTTCCGGGCAAAGGACTTCCAGAAAATGGCGCCAATTACCGGCAAATGCGGCAGAGGGTGCACCCAGGCAGCACTGAAAAGGTTTGGAGACGCAATAGTGCTCAATCCAAGCCCACGACCACAGCACTCCAGCAGGCAAACAGGAGGAGACGCTCAAGACAGCACGTGTTCCAGAGTCAGCGATCCTGCAGGGCAGCAAAACCGCCATGGAAGGTCCGTCTGAGCAGACAGCCAATGAGGTCGCCACAGGGGGTGAGTGATCCGGCTGTATAATATAGGGGCAGGGTACTCTGAGGCAGACCCCCCTTCCCCTTTTAGGACGTGAGTAGCTAACTGTTTGTTTTTACTGTTTCCAGGGACCGAAGGCTCTGCCCAGGGGTCAGCCAGTAGGTCCAAGGGAAAGGCTACATCTAAGTCCAGGCGCTGTGGTTATTGTAACTCTTAACTATCACAAGACCACAGCAAGCCATTTTGCGATAAGTGCATTTTTAAGCTCGCAGGCAAGGAGACCGCTCAGGTAGTGAAGGAGTGTCGTGCCTTGCAGTCAGAAATGTTAGCCACCCTCCAGTCCTTCTGGACTACACTGGAGAAAGGTCAGGATGGGGGCCCCTCTGGTAGAGATACCCCTCGCTCACAGGAAGATTTATCCACGTCCTACACGGAGGGTTCCCAGGGCCAAGTCTCCTTTCTATCTGAGGTGGAGGAAGGTCAGGTCCCAGAATTTAGTACTGGGGAGGAGGATTTGGACCAGGATAGCCAGGGGGAGGCTAAGCCTGGGGGTCTCTTGTTCTCGGCAGAGGACATGGAGGGCTTATTAAAAGCCATTTATGCTTCAGGGGATATACAAGTACACTCTGCTCAGGTATCAGCCCAGGATATGGTGTATAGAGGCCTAGGAAAGTTACAGGCCAGAACCTTTCCTGTTCATCAGTCCCTGAAGGATATAATCCTCAGGGAATGGAAAGAACCTGAGTGTCAGCTTCTTAGGCTAAAGGCCTGGAAGAGAAGGTGTCCTTTTAAGGACGAGGAGGAAGAGAAGTTTTTTAAGACTCCTCGTTTGGACGCAGCCCTAGCACAGGTGTCCAAAAGGTCTGATCTGTCCTTTGAGGATTCCGGAAGCATTCAGGACCAGATGGACAAGAAGTCTGAGATTTTACTCAGGAGGGCTTGGGAGGCGAATGCGGCAGCAATTGCTCCCGCCCTAGCCTCCGCCTGTGTAGCCAGAAATGCAGACGCGTGGCTTGGCAGATTAATGGAACACGTCTCGCGTAGCAAAGAGGCTAAGGAAATTGTAGACTCGCTGGAGGTAATCAGCAGAGCGGTAGCGTATGTGGCAGACGCAGCAGTGGAAACTGTCAGGACCACAGCCAAGTCAGCGGCACTTCTAAACTCTGCTAGGAGGGCCCTATGGGTAAAAACCTGGGACGGGGACTTCACTTCTAAATCTCGTCTATGCGGGATCCCCTTTGAGGGCTCCCTGCTCTTTGGTTCGGGTCTGGATCAGGTCCTATCCCGGTCCACTGAGAGGGGAAAGAAGTTCCCGGGCAAGCCCAAAAGGGAAAGGGGCAAGAGATTTTTTCGTGACACCCAGTCAAAAGCCCAACATAAGGGGAGAAGTGACCAGAGGAAGAAGTGGGGTCTCGGAAAAGGAAAGGAAAAGAGTGCAATCCTTTTTTCCGGTTCTTCCCATAAGAAAGCCAAATGACGCCACCGTAAAGGTAGGCGCAAGGCTCTGCAGGTTCAGACTAGAGTTTCAGCTGTTCCCCCCACAGAATTTTCTTGTTACCTTTCTCCCCAGGGACCCTGCCAAAGCAGAGGGTCTACTGGGAAGTATACAAGAGCTGGCAGAGCAAGACGTTATTGCTCCGGTACCAGCCAGTCAGTTGGCCCAGGGCTTTTACTCCCACGTGTTTGTGGTTCCGAAGCCCTCGGGCAAGTTTCGGTTGATAATAAATTTGAGAGGACTCAACCGTTACTTATTACACAAAAAGTTCAGAATGGAAAGTATCTATTCTGTAAGGAAACATCTTCAGGCAGGAGTTTTTATGGTCACTCTGAACCTGAAAGACACATATTTACACATACCCATTGCTCCAGAACACCAAAAATACTTACGCTTTGCGATATGCATACAGCAGAAGGTAGAACACTGGCAATTCAGGGCACTCCCCTTTGGACTAGCGGCCAGTCCAAGGGTTTTCACGAAGGTAATGGCCGAGGTGGTGGCATACCTGCATCTCCAGGGAATAGGTTTGATACCCTACCTGGACGATTTATTGGTCTACAGTGTGGATCAGGCGCAGACTTTGAGAGACAGGGACACGGTGCTACGGACCCTGGAGACCTTGGGTTGGATGGTCACCCGAGAAAAGTCTTTGCTGACTCCATCTCAGTCCAAGTTTTATCTAGGCTACCTGATAGACTCACAGGCACAGAGGGTATTCTTACCAACAGAAAAGGTAGTGAAAGTCCAGAATGCAGTCATCACCCTTCTCGAAGGGGGGGAAGCCTCCCTGAGGTATATCATGAAACTGCTGGGTCTCATGACCTCTTGTATACTGGCAGTGACTTGGGCGCATCTCCATTCTCGGCAGCTCCAGGCCTTCCTGCTTGCCTCGTGGGGAGGAAGAAAAGAAACACTGGAGAGAAGAGTGTCGCTCACAGAAGAGGTCGCTCTCTCTCTGCGGTGGTGGCTCGACTCAGACAATCTGTCGAAGGGTCGCCCCTGGTCCCAGATAGACCCGCTGGTTTTAACCACGGACGCCAGTGACCGGTATACCCAGGGATCCTGGAACCGCAGTCAGGCCAGGGAGTCCTCCAATTTCAGGAAGCTTCTGGCGGTAGGCAAGGCGCTAAGCTACTTCCAAGAGCAGCTTCAGGGCAGAGAGATACAGGTCCTCTCAGACAACCTGGTCACGGTTGCCTACCTGAACCACCAAGGGGGGACAAGGTCAGGCAGACTGAGGAAGTTAGCGCAGCAGATCCTAGTGGAAGCGGAAGGGAGGATCCTTTTACTTTCAGCGATTCATATAAAAGGGTCGCTCAATCTTTAGGCAGACTTTCTAAGCAGACAACCCATCCTTCAGGGAGAATGGGGGGTTGAACAAAGAGGTTTTTGCCCTGGTGTGCAGGCATTTTGGCAGGCCAGAAATAGATTTATTCGCTTCCTGGGGGAATGCGAAGGTCCGCAGATTTTTCTCCCTTTACAAGGAACAGGGGGCAGAAGGGATAGACGCCTTTGTATAGATGTGGGATTTCAGGCTAGCTTATGCCTTTCCCCCACTGGCACTCATTCCCAGGGTTCTACAAAAGTTGGCTCAGTCAAGGACAGACCTGGTGCTGATAGCACCCTGGTGGCCGAAGAGGGTTTGGTTCCCCACCATTCAGAACCGCTCAGTAGCTCCCCCGCTGCACCTGCCGGTACAACGAGACCTACTCATCCAAGGTCCAGTCTTTCACCCCGACCCGGACCGTCTCTCTCTGACAGCATGCCTCTTGAGAGGGAAATCCTCAGTGACAGGGGTTGCTCGGAGAGAGTGATAGACACTCTTCTCCTCAGTAGAAAAGGCGTCACCAGGAGAATTTATGCAAAGGTCTGGAAAGTTTTCTTCCATTGACTGCAGTCTAAGGAGGGGGCTCTCCAGATGATACCTACCATCCTAGATTTTCTTCAAGAGGGGGTGGACCAGGGATCGGCAGTTAGCACTCTCAAGGTCCAAGTGGCAGCCCTGTCTGTGTTTTTCGACAGAAGGCTAGGACAAAAACCCCTGATAAAGAGATTTCTGTTGGCCAGGGAAAAGGTAGTTCCGGTCAGGTCAGTCAGTTGCCCTCCGTGGGACCTATCCCTGGTGTTAGATGCCCTAACAAAGGGGCCCTTTGAGCCGGTGGCTCAAATTTCTGTTAGACTATTATCATTTAAGTTAGCCTTCCTTCTGGCTATTACCACGGCCAGAAGGGTGGGTGATATACAGGCTCTTTCGATTAAAGAGCCATTTTTGCGTATCCTAGAGGATAGGGTAATCCTCACTCAGGATCCCCTTTATTTGCCAAAAGTAGCTTCTTTGTTCCACAGAACACAGGAGATTATTCTCCCGTCTTTTTGCCAGAATCCTAAGAACAAGGAAGAGGAAAGGTTCCATCTCTTAGATGTCAGGCGCTGTCTCCTAGCATACTTAGAAAGAGTGAGAGACTTTAGGAGATCCAGTTACTAATCACCTTCTCTGGGAAGAGAAAGGGTCTACAAGCTTCTAAGCCAACGATAGCTAGATGGGTCAGACAGACCATAACTATTGCTTATAGGCAGGCAGGTAGACCAGTGCCAGCCCACCTTCAACCAGATCCCTGGCGACCTCCTGGGCAGAAAGGACAGGCGCCTCAATCGACCAGATCTGCAGGGCAGCAACATGGACGAACCATAGGACATTTCTGAGGCACTACAGAGTGGAGCTGTTGTCCGCTCAGGACTTGGCATTTGGCAGGAAGGTCCTACAAGCGGTTGTCCCGCCCTAAGGTAGGCCTGAACTTCTTGCTCATCGTCTAAGGTGTGCCGTCCTGGAAGATGACTGGAGAAAATGACCAGTTACACTTACCGGTAACGGGTTTTCTAGGAAATCTTCCAGGACGGCAGGCCTACTTCCCTACCCTTGTTTTGTTGGTGTGGTGTATTCACTCCTCACAGAATGTTCCCTCTGACACTGGTGTGGGTCTATCCTTTGCCATAACTGAGGGTCTGAGGGAGGGGTGGAAACTTTTAAACTTGTTGATTGTGTTTCCTGTCAGGTGGACCAGTCATCTCTCAGGTGTGCCGTCCTGGAAGATTTCCTAGAAAACCCGTTACCGGTAAGTGTAACTGGTCATTTTCTGATTTGGCAGGACAAGAGAGCCAAAAATATTTCAAATACTAAACAATCCAGACTGAAGGTTAGTAGTTAATGTACAGCAACCCCCTCCCCCCTTACATCCCCATCCTATTATTGTGTTACCAAAACCATCCAAGTAATTCTTACTTTCATATCCCAAAGTTATCCGTCTACAAGGAGACCTGTATAGATCAAATGACGGCACCAATGAGGATAGAGGAGGACCGGAGTCACATGACTGAGAAGATACTAAACCTCACCCTGGAGATCATCTACCTGCTGACCGGAGAGGTGAGGAGGATTCTGGGAGGTCACATGAGATCACTCTTATCTCTATTAATAAAACACAGACCTGACCGGAAAGGTGAGGAGGATTCTGGGAGGTCACGTGACATCACTCTTATCTCTATTAATGAAACATAGACCTGACCGGAGAGGTGAGGAGGATTCTGGGAGGTCACATGACATCACTCTTATCTCTATTAATGAAACACAGACCTGACCGGAGAAGTGAGGAGGATTCTGGGATTCTAACATAATATTCCTATTGGTTCCTCAATACAGAGATTTCCTCCTGTGAAGTCAGGTGATCATATGACCATCACAGTGCCTCCATGTGACTCCCTAAAACACGATAGACACAACATGCAGAAGATTGTAGAAGTCACCAAGAAGATGATGGAGCTGCTGACAGGAGAGGTGAGCGGTGCTGGGAATTCTGGGACATTATCCAGTAACAGACAAGGGATGTGTCTGGATGGTGACTGTATCATTGTGTGTGTCAGGTTCCTATAAGGTGTCAGGATGTCACTGTCTATTTCTCCATGGAGGAGTGGGAGTATTTAGAAGGACACAAGGATCTCTACAAGGACGTCATGATGGACAATCAGCCGCCCCTCACATCACCAGGTAAGAGGAGACTTTATTGTAAAGGAGAGAGCAGTACGGAGGCTCCACCTAGATCCCCCATCATCTGATAAACACATAGAAACAATGTATTCAGTCAGTGTGTGTGTTTCCTACAGATGGATCCAGTAATGGGAACCCACCAGAGAGATGTCCCCGTCCTCTGTATTCCCGGGATTCCACACAGGAAGATCACACCATCCCCCATTATCATCAGGTAGATGAGGAACAACCACTGTTGGTATCATTAGGATCTGTACATTATCTGTATTGTTACCATTGATATAATTATTTATTATATGTAGCCATGGTGTTGCAGCTAGTAACAAACAATCCACCAAATCACCCCACTGCCAGACTTCATACATCACTTCCAGAGACAATGAACAGTCTTTTCCTGGTTTTGTTTTTGTTTTATTGGGGGGTATAACTTGATTAGGGATTTGTAATATGGGATGCCCATAGGATTTGTCATTGCCATGATATTCATAACTTAAGCACAATGTTAGAGCCAGAAGATTAGATGTGCATGGACATTAAATGTAACTCTCTTCCTGCATCTCAATGCAGACTGTTACTCCTCCTGCACAAACTTGTTCCCTTTTACCCACACTGGTTTCCTCCTGCACAAACTTGTAGTTACCGAATTAAAGTATGTCACATCTTCTATTAGGTAATAGGGGCCCACTCTGAATAAGTCCCTTTATTAGCTCTGGTTGCTCGCTGCTACTAGACCTCAGGCATGCAGAACCTCTCCCCAGAGGCCTAGTAGGTTAAAAGCATGACTTTAGGTAATTGACTACTGTTCCCAGCCAGCCCAACTTGCAAATCATGTGCCCTCAGGCCACATCGACTTGACACAGATCCCCACAGTCTCTTCTCTGACCCAGGACTCCCCATAATCCATCGTGTGTATGATTAAGACTCTGCTAATGACTGTGTAAAAGAGTTCCCTCACAGACTTCCTGGCACCTCCAGCCCTCCACTGTGGTAACACTCACCGACCATCCACAGCCCTGAGTCCTTGATGAGGAACTTGTCCGGATCATGCATTCTGACAGCTTCACCTGCCCCTCTGCTCCAGGAGTTCTCTACCATCTGACCATGTGGTGGCAGAGACATTCCCAGTGACCTTGTAGAGGCAATGTTCCCTCACAGTTTTCCCTGGGCCTTCTCTTGCAATCAGCGCACCCCCCCCCCCCCTCAGATGGGGATGGCCTCCTGCTACTGCCTAGCATTCCATTCCTCACTTCACTCAGCCGACTTCTCCCCCCCAGTGGCATATCACCTCAGCTTATATAGGATGCCCGCCTCCTGCCAATAGCAATTGGGGATTGGTCAGGGCTCCCACATGAGCTGCCTGCCACTTCAGTTCCAGGCCCAGCCCCTCTTCCAGAATCTTCTCTCTGGAAACAGGGGAGGTGCCCCAGAACTAGAGCACAGGTGGTCACACCCAATGCTACTCTGACCACTCCCAGCCCCCAGATCAAAACAGACAGGCTTAGCATGCAGCATAGGCCTGCTTAAATTTGCCTGTGCTGACTGTCACTAGTAAAAAAAAACTATACTAGCACCTACCTACTGGTAGAGGGTGCTACAATATATTTAGAGTGGAAACCTCTGGGATCATAGTATTGTAGTTAAAGAAAATGTTAATGAGGAGTATGGAGTGATGGAGGCGTTTTCAAAAGGACACAAGGATAAGATGGAGCCACCTAATACCAGGAACTCACCAGAGAGATGTCCCCGTCCTCTGTATTCCTGGGATTCCACACAGGAAGTTCACACCATCCCACAACATTATAAGGTTGGTGGGACAGAGCATCTACAACATGAACTCGAGGAGTCAATGTGTGGATTATTTTTTGTAATGTTCCATTATTAAAGCTTTTTTTTTTTTTAGATGTTATTTTCTCTCATTATCTTGGTTTAGGATGAAGATCTGATAGATATAAAAGTTGAGGTTAAAGAAGAAGGAACGTATGTGAGAGATGATCAGCAGTCTATGGAGGAGGATGGAATAACGGGGACATTTATAGAGGAGGACACTCCTACAGAGATCAGCACAGGTGGGTCATTAACACTAAATACATTCCTCCACCCATACTGCTCACTGATTGGTCCAGAGTACGGCAAGGACTGGGTGATATCAGCCTGTAATCCCCGGTCACTTTCCTGAGCTGTGTTCCCCGTCCTGTAATCCTGTATTTCTCTTGGATAATCTTCCTTTGTGCTGCAGACACAATTTATGTATCTAGACTGGATTTATGGATTCTGGGGTTCAGCTGGCAGCAAAATGTGGATTTTAGTCATAGACATTAGTCATAGACATTGATGGACCTAGACACCTGATGCATGTGCTTTTGGTCTTCTGCCCCATACCTGGGTCTAGCAATACCTCTAACAGAGAAATTCTCCCAGAGTCACTTATGCCGCGTACACACGATCAAATTGTCTGGCGTACTTAGTCCGCTGAAACCCATTTCACCGGACAATCCGATCGTGTGTGGGTTTCAGCTGACTTTTCCAGCGTGAAGTCGGGCGGACTAAGAAAGTATTTTTGCACTCCAATCTTCCCGTCGGACTTGGGTTTCAGCGGACAATACGTTTGTGAGTATGCTAGTCCGACGGACTAAGAATGGCGCATGCTCAGAAAGCATTTACAGGGCGGAAGCGCTCTGTCTAGTAAAACTAGCGTTCGTATTGAAGCTAGCACATTCGTCATGCTGCTAACTTTGTGATCTTTTAATATAGCGCATTCTTTTCTTCTTCATAATTGCGAGAAAAGTGAAGTTGCTTTGCTGCTTATATTCACACAGAGTTATCCCAAACGTCTTTATTCCTTTATTCATCCTCTTATGATTAATATTACAATTCGATATATATATATATATATATATATATATATATATATATATATATATATATATATTTATTTATTTTTGTTAATATTTTTATAGTTATGATTATTATTTTTTGAATTATATATATTATATATATATAATTTTAAAATCTATCTATTACTATATATTTTTGTAACTACTATTGTTAGTTTTAATTTAATTTGATTTTGTTTTTGTTTTTGGGGGGGGGGGGTGTTTAAACTAGATGGACTTGTGTTTTTTTTTCTAAGCAGACTATGTAACTAGAATCAGCAGAGATTCCCCTCATTTCAAATGTTACCCTCAAATTTACAGTGCCTGCACTTCCAAGTGCACTTGCAGTGCAATTCAAATTGTACTTGTAGTTAGCACTTGTATATTAACATGAATGTGCCTTTTGTAAATAACCCCCATAGTCTTTTGACATGTACCTGCCTACTCACAAATAAACTCTGTTTTTTTAATCAAAACACATATTACATTATTTGGGGAAAAATGTAATGTTTATTTTTAGTCTGTCCAAATCAAAATCAAGAGGGAGGCAACACTGGAGACACTTTTGAAGTTTGTGAAGCCTTTTGTCCCCCAGGCACACATCAAGTCAGTGGCCACCAAAATTCAGATCCTGTGTAAACAAGCAAATAGGGAGCACAACATGGTCCTGGAATCCCACAGACCAGGAACAGCAGCAGATGACATCTATGTCCCCAGGCTGTGATACTACAACAGCCTGCGTTTTCTGTCAGACCAGACTGAAACCAGGCAGTCACTTCCGACTCTTCCGTGTAGCCTTCCCTCCACGCTTCGCTGGAGGCTGTGCCTCTGGTGGTGGACTTGTGGTAGGAGGAGGAGGAGCAGTAGGGTCTGCGTTAGAGAGTCGGGTGCTTGATGTTAGTTCACCCTTCAAACCCCTCTGAATGGTGTCAAACAGAATTGGCTCGCATAAGTTGCGTTGTCCCTTGTCGTTTTCCAGCAACTTGCTGGCCAAATAGGTACCGTAGGCCTCTTCTGGATTGGGGGGTTTGCTCAGTAATTGGCTCACCTGACGTATTAGCGCCAATGACTCCTCCTCCGTCCGTGTCATCCTCCTGGGCCTTTTGCTGGCTATGCGGAGGGGAGAGACCTGACTTTCTGTCCGACTCCTGCTGGGCCCAGCTATCTCCTGCGTGTGGCTGGTCCCGGCCTCCTCCTCCATACCACTGGTCCCGGCCTCCTCCTGGGTGAGCTCATCCTGTGTAAAAAAAAAAAAAAAAATCAATATTTTTGCCTCATCAATCCCTGACAATTTTAATTTCTCACTTACAAATACATTTGTCTTGAAATACAAAAG
Source organism: Lithobates pipiens (assembly GCF_037356315.1). Taxonomy (NCBI): domain Eukaryota; kingdom Metazoa; phylum Chordata; class Amphibia; order Anura; family Ranidae; genus Lithobates; species Lithobates pipiens. The sequence continues at coordinate 623,621,550 of NW_027507758.1, forward strand.
ACTATCATTTTGACACCATCATTTTTCCAGCAGTTCACCAAGATTTTAGCCACATTTGTGGAAACTACTGTATACTTATATCTAATTTAATTTGTGATGAAATCCTAGATTTGGAAGCAATTCAAACATTGAACTTTACATCATTAATATTCGAGCCATCACTATTTGCTAAAATAAAATATACCTGTCTTCAGCTGGGCGCATCAACTTCTTCCAGGAAGGAAGGGTCTGGATCTTCCTGGGATGGCTCAGCTGAGGTGGAGGGAAGGGTGGAAAGCGACTGCCTGGCTTCAGACTGGTCATCCAGAAAACGCAGTTTGTTGTAGTACCACAGCCTGGGGACATAAATCTTAGCTGCTGCTGCTCCTGATGTGTGGGACTCTATGATCTTGTTGTGCTCCCGCCTATACATGTTCCGCAGGGTCTGAATTTTGGCATCCACAAACGTAATGTCTGACTGGGGGAGTCAGGTTTGCACAAACTTCAAAAGTGTTCCCAGTGTTTTCTTCCGGGCAGGACGGTTTGAATATAATGGGTGCCTGACCTCCCACAGGTTCCTGTGCCATCTCATAGAGCTCTATGAACTTGGAGAGGAATGCCTCCTCCTTAAAGGGGTTAGGATTGTATTTTTGCATTTTTTTGTCTGAAAAAAAAAACACACACACACAACATAAATACTAATGTCAGACCAAACGCACAGTATTATTATTGTGACAATGTAGATGAGACACATGCTACACCCACCCACACTACCCACACACACACACACACACACACACACACACACCCACACACACACACACACACACACACACACACACACACCCACACACACACACACACACACACACACCCACACACACACACACACACACACACACACACACACACACACACACACACACCCACTACACCCACTACACCCACCCACACTACACACACACTACACCCACCTACACACTACACCCACCCACCCACACTACACACACACTACACCCACCTACCCACACTACACACTACTAACCCACCCACATTACACACACACGACACCCACCCACACACAAACACCAACCCACACTAAAATGAAATAACAATGACCAATGTAAAGTCCCATCATATACTGTCCTAATGTAGGCCTAAAATGCTAAACAGTAAAAACCATTGAGATCTAGAATCTTACCGTCGTTTAGATCGCTCGCTGCTTCCGTTCGGACACACGTACGACCTCGCGGGAGCGCTTTATACACTGCGTATGCGTCAAGCTCCGCCTGCGTCACTCACGTCGCCCGCCCCTGACGTTCCTTTGACCAAATTTCCCCGCCCCTCTTCCCCTCATTCCGCTGTGGGAGATTGACTAGATAAAGATGGCAGACGGATTTTCAGTTAGCAGCGCGGAGGAAAGCCCTGAACCCCATGCTTCCGGAGCAAGGAAGAGGTTTAAGGTAACAAACATGGCCTTTGAAGAGATGGTGCATATACTTCGAAGGGAGGATTATGATGGGAAAAATGGCCCGTATCCCAAACCCAATATCCGAAAGGATCGAATCATGACAACAGTTGTGAGCACTTTGGAGAACAAATTTGGGGTGCGAAGAGCCAAAGATCAGCTCCACAAACGATGGTCCGATATAAAATCCAGGGAGCCGGACCAATACAGGAGAATAAAAAAGGCGCTCAAAAAAAGTGAGTACTTTGCGCTTAATCATGACGGTCGTACCTAATCGTTCGTTTATTTTGTTTATAAATCCAGCGAATTTGAACGTTCGTGTGGTTAATCGTTCGTATAGGTTTATGAATCTGGCGAATTTGGTCATTAGTGTGATTGATCGTTCATGTAGCGAATATTATAGTTCGTATATGTGGACGTAAATAGCGTGAATTTGTATATGGTGTAAATTTATCTGGTTTTGGGTTAGATTTTAATTAGTTATTATTATTTTTTTGGTATTGTTCATAATAAATTGAATTGTCACACTCAGTTTAGGATATCCTTGTGTACATGTCTTTCTAGCTGCAACTGTTTCATAAATTTATTCAGTGTAATGTAGTCCAAAAAAAAAAATTTAGATAGATAGATAAAATGCTGATTCAACATCTGGACTGGGAATCATTTAGTGTAGTTTGGGACATCATAGAACATTTTTTGAGATAATCACACACAGGGACTCCAGGGGATGATTCGAGTGTGTCCGTCTATGAAACTTGGACAAAAGATATAAAGTATCACAGTTTGGTTAAAGGCTAGGTTCACATTGCTGCAATGTACGAGATCGGATGGGATTTGCACCGCACTGCAGTGCAAATCATATGTGATCTCTGTGTGATGCGATTTCAGCCATACATATAGTATGCCTGAATTTGCATCGAATCCGGCCCAAACTTGTATATGACCCTTTTTTACTCCACAGCAGAATCGGATCACATGGGTGTTCACACCATGCGGTCCGATTCCTGTCCGAGTTTAAAGATTGCACTGTGATATGAGAACTAATTTGGAGGTTGCAATAAAACTTTACACTGACACTCCCAGCAGGTCACATAGGGCAGTGCGAACTGCCTCCGGGAGGCATGCGATGCAGGAAACCGCAGTAGATTTGCAGCGTTTGCGAATCGCAGCAGTCTGAAGACAGCCTAACTAAAAATGTCATTTAAATGATGTATTAAACTAGGATCTTGTAACAACCAGCTAATAATTGTACACCACTTTAAACCAATGTTTCATATTCCAATTTCTGGACTCAAATATCACTGTTTAAAAGTATACCTTTTTTTGTTTTTTTCATTCTCATAGGGGAACAAAGACTCAGACAAGAGTCGGAGCAGCCCTGGACCCCCCGACCTCACCAGCCTGATTGGGCAGTTAGCCCCAGCCCAGTGCCAGACGTGGAGCAGCCCAGCCCAGGGCCAGAGCTGGAGCAGCCCAGCCCAGGGCCAGATGTGGAGGAAGAAGAGGTGGTGGAGATACGCACCCCACAAAGTGAGTGTCTGACAACCCAGCTTAAGGTAAACAATTAATGGCTGCATATTTTAACACATTTTTTTATCTACACATGTTTTTAGGTGATGATCTGGTTGTGGAGGGACAAGCCGCGGAGCCATTTTCCACAGACAGTGCCCAGAGACTGATTGGTCAGATCATGGCCTGGAATGGCCAGATCGATCACATGAGGAACCAGATGCAAAACATGCAACGGCAACTGGACACTATGCAGTAGGAAATTAAGAACATGTTTTAGGGAGAATCTAAGCCCCTTTTCCCTAAAACGAAAGATCATGTTCTTCATTTCCTTGTAAAAAAGTTTTTAATGTTTTTATAACATTGTTTTTATGTGTTTTTAGAGGCCAAATTTTGAAGATGCACACGGTGTGTCAACATGTGCTATGTGCCATCAGAGGATTGCAATGTACGCATTTTGGGTTTGCAACACCTTCCTCATTCTAGTGTGTGAGAGGAAGGGATTGCACCCACCAAACAAGTCCATTGATCACTCATGATGGTAGATAGCACATGTTGACATTACCAATTTTTGGTGTGCATCTTCAAAATTTGGCTTTAGCACTTGTTTTCTGTAAATAGTTAAAAATGTTATTTTATTTTTTATTTAAAATGTTATTATATAATTATATAATAATTATATAATAAAATAAAATAAAAAATAAATGTAAAAAAATATAGATATAGTAAAATAAAAAAAATAAAAAATAATATTGTTGAAAAAAAAAAAAAGTTTGTGTGTGTATATGTGTATATATATATATATATATATATATATATATATATATATATATATATATATATATATATATATTACAAAAAAATAAAAATATATATATTGTTCACAAAAAAAATATATATATATATTGTTTACAAAAAAATATATATTGTTTACAAAAAATATATATATATATATATATATATATTGTTTACAAAAAAAAATGTTTACCAAAACAAAACAAAAATACAAAAAAAAGAGGCACTTGTTGGAATGTGCACTATTAAAAATTTCTAAAAAAGATGTGTGTGTGTGTGTGTGTGTCTCCTTCTTTCAATACTCAATACCAGTTTGGGAAGTCATTTTGTGTTTTCTGTGACAAAGGGCCTTATTTACTATTGGGAAAAAACACTTTGCAATACAAATGCACTAGGACAGGAATATGCAATTAGTGGAAATCCAGCTGTTGCAGAACTAAAAGTCCCATGAAGCATAGCAAGACTGACAGCCACAAGCATGAGACCCAGAGGCATGATGGACTTGTAGTTTTGCAACAGCTGGAGGTCCGCCAATTGCATATCCATTAATTAGGAGAATGTAGGAGACAGCCACCAAGAAAAGCAAAGAAGAATCAAACTTCAAAATTTGAACAGACAATATATATTTGAACAAAAGGATATCTTTATTGTTCAGCTGGCATTGGAATGGCCCCCCACCATTAAAATAGGTGACATACTGGTCATGCACCTCACGTGCTGTTTGGGGGGCTGAGCCAGGATGGGCAGGATCCAGCCCTGTGAGTTCAGGAATTTGTCCGGCCTCAAGCCCAATTGGTTGCAGGTAATGGGTTCCTGAATTTCTTCGTAAAAAGTTATGTAAAATGCAGCAGCAGAGAATGACAGTTCAGTTTGTACTCTGCCAAGTTTATTGATGTCAAAAACAAACGGAACCGGCTGGCCATAATACCAAAGGCATTCTCCACAACTCTTCTCGCTCTGGCCAGGTGGTAATTAAAAACCCTCCTCTCCGGGGTGAGGGTCCTTTGGGGGAACGGCTTCATCAAATGGTCACTCAGACCAAACGCTTCATCAGCGATAAAGACAAAAGGTAGACCCTCCACATTATCAGCATCTGGTGGCAAGTCCAGGCCACCAGTGATGAGACGGTGGCAGAACTCGGTCTGCTTAAACACTCCTCCGTCTGACATCCGACCGTTCTTCCCCACATCCACATAGAGAAAGTCATATTGTGCCGACACCACCGCCATTAACACCACACTATGGAACCCCTTATAATTCCAGTAGTAGGACCCCGAATGGGGTGGGGGCACAATCCGCACATGTTTCCCGTCGATCGCCCCTCCGCAGTTGGCAAAGTCCCAACAGGCAGCGAACTGGGAAGCCACAGTCTGCCGTTCCTGTGGCGTGGATGGAAACTGGGGAGTCAAACACAGGAAAAAAAAAAAAAATTAGTCATTAAATAAAAACAATTCATACCAAATAAAACCATAAAACATTTTGGAACAGCAGTAAAACATACATATTGTAAAAGTTGTCTTTAAAAAAAAAAAAAAAGATAAGGCCCAATTCACAGATTACTCAGCCCTCTGATGGACCAGGGAACATAATTTATGTGGGTGAGTGTGGGGTGGGGGCCTAATTAATGAGTATATGATACCTGAAACCAATTCCTAAAGGGTGGGGGCCTAATTAATGAGTATATAATACCTGAAACCAATTCCAAAAGGGTGGGGGCCTAATTAATGAGTATATAATACCTGAAACCAATTCCAAAAGGGTGGGGGCCTAATTAATGAGTATATGATACCTGAAACCAATTTCAAAAGGGTGGGGGCCTAATTAATGAGTATATGATACCTGAAACCAATTCCAAAAGGGTGGGGACCTAATTAATGAGTATATAATACCTGAAACCAATTCCAAAAGGCTAGGGGCCTAATTAATGAGTATATAATACCTGAAACCAATTCCAAAAGGGTGGGGGCAGTAAAACAGTACAATGGAGCTGACAATATGAATTTGAAAAAAAGGTCTCGGCTGTGGGTGTATATGGGCCCAGGATTGCATGCTGGGGACGTTAGTGAAGGCAAATATGCACGTGGGACACAAAAGGTAAAAGCAATAAAAAATTACGCAAAAATAAATGCATGTATGCATATAAAGGGGACATTCACAGCATATTCCTGTCATGGATATTAAAAGTCATGATGAAATTAATACAAACATACAATGCATATAATGCAATATTAAAGGATAAAACTTACCTTCATATATTCCTTCTGCAGGACCTGAATGATGGCAGAACAGGTCTCTGGAATAATGATCCCCAGAGCCTGAGGGGAGATGCCTGTAGAGAACTTGAGGTCCTGAAGGCTTCTCCCTGTCGCCAAGTAGCGCAACGTGGCGATAAGCCTCTGCTCCGGAGTGATGGCTTGCCGCATGCAGGTATCCTGCCTGCTGATATAAGGGGTCAGCAAAGCCAGCAGACGGTGAAAAGCGGGGTCCGTCATCCTGAGATAATTCCTGAAATCATCAGGATTATTCTCACGGATCTCACGGAGTAAAGGCATATGTGAGAATTGGTCGCGCTGGCGCAACCAATTCTTCGTCCATGAACTCCTCCTTGCCCTGTTCACGGACTGGGCTCGGGTCAAAGTATGAACCCCAACACCAAGCCCCCATATAGCGCGAACGAGTACGTCCACTCTCCATGGCTTTGAAACGGTCGGCTGGACAAACAAGCTCAACTGAACGCACCGAAGAACAGCCAGACCTATGAAGAACGATCTGAAAAACAGAAACGAGCGGACCAGAAGCGCCTAACAACAGGTACTAACTGATCCACGCGTACCGAAAGACAGATACAAACCTCACAGGCAGACTGCGCCGCAGAAAATGAACGAATTAAGCTGAAGTCTGAAAAGCGCGAATCGTCTCTAACCAAACTTCTACTAACGCAAAATCAGCAGAAGGATCCCAAAGGGTGCTTTGCTGGGTCTTGGACTTCCTTTTTCTAGTCCCGTCGTACGTGCTGTACGTCATCGCGCAAGCGAACGTCGGACTCTCTGTGTGTCCGTGTGTGGCCAAGTCCATTCGGTAGAAAGTCCGCCGGAATATCCGCCGGATTGTATGTCGGACTAGGTACGCCAGACAATTCGATCATGTGCATTACTGTTTTTTGCTGGCAGTGCTGGTTGGTGGTATGTGTGTATACTTGTGATAACATGTTGACATATTTAACAGAAAATTATAATGAGGGAGGAGTCAATAACCAAATAACGGTGGAATTCATCATCAGTCCAGTCTTCATCTTGGCTGTTCCCCTCCATCCTCACTCTCTGACCTCTGGTGGGGCTCAGCCAAGTTGTTGTTATTCATGATTGGTAGAAGGGGTGGGGATATTCACTCCATAATACTCTCAGACAGACCAAGCTGCCTGATGTGGGTGGAGTCCTGGTTTAGGGGAACCAATCAGCTCCTGTCTGGGAATAATCTTTTTATTTCTATTTTAGTAGATGGACGGGAGATGAGGAAAACCTCAGAGGATTGTCTCACTTTGTCTCCAGACTGTAAAGTAGAAGATGAGGACATCACACAGTATAGTCCAGGAGAAAACCCGACTACCTCAAATGTCCATCCGGCACCACACAGTGTAGATGGACCATCGTATTCCTCTTATCCTGAGGAACCTCAGACTGTGAGGGACGGTGCCGTCCTTCCAACAGAGAAGAGGTTTTCCTGTACTGAGTGCGGGAAGAGATTTCTTTTTAAATCCAAACTCAATGTGCATAAAAGATCTCACACAGGTGAGAAGCCATATTCCTGTACTGAGTGTGGGAAATGTTTTTTATTGAAGTCAAGTCTTCAAAGACATCAGAGATTACACACATGGAAGAAGTTGCATTCCTGTTCTGAGTGTGGGAAATGTTTTGTACGGAAATCAGAACTTATCACACATCACAGGTCTCACACTGGTGTGAAGCCATATTCTTGTACCAAGTGCGGGAAATGTTTTTCACAGAAGTCACATCTTTCCAGACATCAGAGATTGCACACGGGGGAGAAGCCATATTCCTGTCCTGAGTGCGAGAAATGTTTTATACGACAATCAGAACTTGTCACACATCAGAGGTTTCACACAGGGGAAAAGCCATATTCCTGTCCTGAGTGCGGAAAAGGTTTTTCACAGACGTCCCATCTTTACAGACATCAGAGATCTCACACCCAAGAGAATCTACTTTCCTGTTCTGAGTGTGGAAAATGTTTTGTACATAAATCAGAACTTGTCACACATCAGAGGTCTCACACAGGAGAAAAGCCGTATTGCTGTCCTGAGTGCGTAAAATGTTTTTCACAGAAAGGCAATCTTATCACATATCAAAGGTCTCACACGCCTGAGAAGCCTCATTCTTGTTCTGAGTGCAGGAAATGTTTTGTAACAATGGGAGAACTTGTCAAGCATCAGAGGTGCCACACAGGGGAAAAGCTGTATTCCTGTCTTGAGTGCGGGAAATGTTTTTACCAGACTTCCCATCTCTACAGACATCAGAGGTCTCACACGGGGGGAGAAGTCACTTTCCTGTCCTGATTGAGGGATTTGTTACTTTCTGAAGTCCTGTCTTCCTGTACATCAGGGATCTATATCTCCCAACAGTCCCGGATTGGACGGGACTGTCCCACGTTTTGACCTTTGTCCTGCAGTACAGGGACTTTGTCCCACATTACTCCATGCAGAGGAGGACCTGCAGCAGTATGCTGTAATATCTAGCACTGCCAGCTACTGATAGGCAATCCAGGGATTGGTGGGCAAGCCGGCAGGGATAAGGCTGCAATGAGTGAAAGTGCAGCTGTCAAATTCAGCCTCTGATGTTGGGGGAGGGCGGGCGGATATTCGCATTCAGCCTCCTGACTCTGCCCCACAAACAGAGTGCCACCATGCCCCTCCCTGACTCCGCCCACCACAAAGCACCATCCTGCTCCTCCACCTGACTCCGGCCACCACAGTGCAGCACCTGGACCCTCCTCCTGATTCCGCCCACCATAGTGCGGCGGTATTCCAGTGACATGAGGGGTCCGGTGCTCCACGGCAAACTGAGGAAGGTAGATGCAGGGGCCCCCAGGAGGGCCAAGAGTAGTGTGGTGGCCCCAGTGGTGTGAAGCCGGATCTTCACCCTGAAAACCATGAACTCCAGGTGTGGGAAGTGGAGGACGCTGTGAGGGAGCCCATCGTCGCCAAGACTGGGGAGATTGGGGGCGTGGCTTGAACATGACGGATTGAAGACACTCATTGCTGGAGCGTCAGGGCTGGGTCCAGCCCTATCTTCTATGAGCTGGCCGCTCAGCTGTCGGCTAATTGCCAGCTCCTATCTCTCCACAGTGACTCACCTGTTGATGATATCCTGCTCATCGGGCCTGCCTACTTAAGCCGTCCAGTCCAGATCTCGACCTTCGCCTTGGTCACATCTCTAGAGATGCTCTCTTGTGTTCCTGTTAAAGACTTGCTTGGCTGACATTCCTTCTGGCTCCCTGACATTTTGTAGAACAAAGTTTTTGTTGCGCTAAAAGCATAAGAAAATAAACAAAGAAAATACAGCGGCTAACACAAATATTGCTGGAAACAATATGGAAACAAATATAAAATATGATATAGCGCTTAAACAGTAATAAATATAAAGTTCAAATTATTGATGGACGGATTCCAGGGAAATGGTCTAAACAAAATCATTGTCTTTTAATTCATGAAAGGAACAGAGGGAACCAACACCCGATATTACTGACTCTTACCATCAGTGCTCTTTAATAAAAAGATTTTAAACTCACATTTCAGATGAGATACAAACAGCATCAAAAGTATTAGCAGCATCCGACAACAGGGATGGAAACCACTCTCGTGCTCCTTCTAATGTCACAAGTCCCTCATTCGCCCGACGTTTCGTCACAAACGTGCGTCCTCAGGGGCATGCAATGAGGACGCACGTTTGTGACGAAACGTCGGGCGAATGAGGGACTTGTGACATTAGAAGGAGCACGAGAGTGGTTTCCATCCCTGTTGTCGGATGCTGCTAATACTTTTGATGCTGTTTGTATCTCATCTGAAATGTGAGTTTAAAATCTTTTTATTAAAGAGTGATTGACTTTTCATGAAGTCTGCGCAATGAAACCATTCTTCTTATATTTTTTTATGTGGCCATTGGGGAAATTAATCTCTCTGAGAACGCTTTTGAGGAGGTCTTGAGAAGTGCATAAATAAGAGGAAAAAAATTCCTTTATGGCCTTTGGATGGTTCCCTCTATGTGGATTAATCATATTGTGATAAGGAGAAGTCTGGATATACGATCTTTTACAATTCAATCCTACGTGCGTTTGATATGAGCACTGACGGTAAGAGTCAGTAATATCGGGTGTTGGTGGTGGTTCCCTCTGTTCCTTTCATGAATTAAAAGACAACGATTTCGTTTAGACCATTTCCCTGGAATCCGTCCATCAATAATTTGAACTTTATATTTATTACTGTTTAAGCGCTATATCATATTTTATATTTGTTCCCTGACATTTTGGCTTTCCTGATTATCCGTTCTGGTTCCTGAAACTCTGGCTATGTTTTGACTACATTTACGCTTTTTTTTTATTATTATTATTATTAACCACTTGCCGCCCGCCCTATAGGCAAATGACGGCTGCAAAGTGGTTTCAAAATCCTGACCGGACGTCATATGACGTCCTCAGGATTTGGGGGCGCGCATCGTGGCGATCGTTGTTGCTGGGTGTCAGTCTGACACCCCGCAACTACGATCTCAGTAAAGAGTCTCCGACGGAGTCTCTTTACCATGTGATCAGCCGTGTCCAATCACGGCTGATCACAGTGTAAATAGGAAGACGCGTGATCGGCTTTTCCTCACCCGCGTCTGTCAGACGCGAGTAGAGGAGAGCCGTTTGGCTGCTCCTCTGACAGGGGGGGTCTGTGCTGATCAATTATCAGCACAGCCCCCCGAGGATTCCCACACTGGACCACCAGGTATGCCACCTTAGACCACCAGGGATGCCAGTCAGTGCCCACAATGGATGCCAATCAGTGCCCACAATGGATGCCAATCAGTGCCCACAATGGGCATTATTGTTTGGCACTGATTGGCATCCATCAGTACAAAACAATACAATACAATGTCGCCGATCAGTGCCCATCTGTACCACCTATCAGTGCCCATCCGTGCCAACTATCAGTGCCCATCCATGCCCATCTGTGCTGCCTATCTATGCCCATTCATGCCGCCTATCCGTGCCAGCTATCAGTGCCAATTTGTGCCACCTATCAGTGTCCATCCGTGTCGCCCATCAGTGCCACCTATCAGTGCCCATCAATGCCACCTCATCAGTGCCACTTCATTGGTGCCACCTCATCAGTGCGGCCTTATCAGTGCCCATCAGTGCAGCCCCATCAGTGCCCATCAGTGAAGGAGAAAACGTACTTATTTACAATGTTTTGAAACTGAAACAAAAAAAACATATTTTTTTTCAAAATTTTCGGTCTTTTTTTATTTGTTTAGCAAAAAATAAAAACCATAGAGGTGATCAAATACCACCAAAATAAAGCTCTATTTGTGGGAAAAAAATGATAAAAATTTAATTTGGGTACAGTGTTGCATGACCGCGCAATTGTCATTCAAAGTGCGACAGCGCTGAAAGCTCAAAATTGGTCTGGGCAGGAAGGTGTTTAACCACTACAATACAGGGCACTTTCACCCCCTTCCTTCCCAGCCCAATTTTCAGCTTTCAGCGCTCTAGCGCTTTCAGTGACAATTGCGCGGTCATGCTACACTGTACCCAAATGAAATTGTTATCATTTTGTTCGCACAAATAGAGCTTTATTTTGGTGTTATTTATTCACGACTCCGTTTTTTTTTTTTTGCGATATAAGCGCAAAAATAGCGGAAATTTGGAAAAAAAACAATATTTTCTTTTTTCTATTTGAAAAGAAATCCAATAAAATCAAATTTTGTCATAAATTTAAGCCAAAATGTATTCTGCTACATGTTTTTGGTAAAAAAAATTCCGTTAAGTGTATAATAATTGGTTTGTGTGATCACGGACATATGTACGCAAATGATCATGTACATATGTGTGCAGGTGATCACGTACATATGTGTGCAGATAATCATTGGGACATGTGATTTTAGTGGGACATATGTGGGGGACATGTTTTTATTATTAGGGACATGTGTTTTTATTATTTGGGGACATGTATGTTTTGGGGACATGTGTGTTTTGGGGACATATGTGGGGACTGTGTTTGTACTGTGTGGTGTGTTGTGTGTTTACACTACACTGATGATCAGTGAGTAAAAAGCTGTAAAAAGCAGCCCATACTCACTGATCATCAGCCGGCTGCAGCGTTCTGCTCTCCTCTCCTCAGCGGTGACTTCCGTGTGAGGAGAGGAGAGCCGATTGCCTAGCAACCGGCTGTTTGTTTACATCACATGACGGCCGTGATTGGACACGGCCGTCATGTGATCAGGAGGGCCAATCACAGAGCCCTCCTGCCGATCTGAGATGTGCCGTGTCCGGGTGACACGAGCACATCGGGATCGCGCCGCTGAGCGAGCGCGCGCGCGCGCGATCCCGCTACTCCTGAAGGACGATTCTGAACGGCCTATCAGGAGTAGACGGCTCCCACCCGGCCGTATATATGCATTGGCCGGGTGGGAAGTGGTTAAGTGCCTGGTATTGAGGTGGTTTAACAAGTGTGATTTAACTATGCTTCTGTCTCAGTCTGATTCATGGTTTCTGACATGCAACTTCTGACTCCCGACCTGCCTGACTCGGCTATTATGACCCTTTTCAGCATGCTTTTTACCTGCCATGAGTTACTCTAAATGCAGGAGGACCAGAGGATCATCAAAGGCTAACATTACGGCTTCAATCAGCCAATATTTCCAGGTACCCGTCCAACTCTTCCCCTGCGGCCCGCACCCCGGAGCCACGTGGCGCTCACCGGAGCACAGATTTACCTTATCCTTCTATGGACGCCTCCCAGTCACAGGTATCTGTCTCGCTGGCTGGACTACTGGCCATCCTGGATCCCTCACTCAACACCTCCCGTAGCTCGGAATCTAGCACGCAGACACCGCAGGAAGATACAGACATCAGGGCCCTGCTTCGAGCCCTCCCCACAAAAGCGGACATCGAAGTGCTGATGCTGCGGGTAGAGAAGCAGCACCGTTGGGACTTCCAGCAGCTCCGCCCAGAGGTGCATATCCTGGACGATAATTTCTCTAAGGGAGAACCAGTGGTAAGTGCTTTAGAGCACCGTATCGCTCAGCTGGAGCAGGGCCATGCATCTCACCAGGACAGCCTTGCGGAGATGCAACTCCATGTGGAGGATTTGGAAAACCGGGGCCGCAGAAACAACTTGCGGCTCTGGGGGTTGCCAGAAGCAAGAGGCCGGGAGAACTTGCAGGAGACTATATTAGCGATCCTACTCTCTGGCCTCCCTGTCAATATGGAATTTGATAGAGTGCACCTGGCGCATGGACCTAAGCCGACTGATCCAGAATGCCCACGTGATATGATATGTTCCTTGCACAGCTATGGGTAGAAAGAACAAGTGCTCCGTGCTGCCTGGGCCAAGGGGCAGAACGACTTCGATGGCATGTAAATCTCCATATTTCCTGATGTATCCAGAGCCACTTTGCAGTGGTGGGCAATGCTAAAGCTCTTACTGGAGATCTTGCGGCGCTCTGAGCTGACATATCATTGAGATTTTCCCCTTCAATTGACTGTGCGTAAAGGCAGCTCTTCCTTTCTCCTTAGACACCACAAGGATCTTCCAGACCTATTTGCATTCCTGGACGTCAAGCCGGTGCCTAACCAGGACTGGCTGTGCCCGCTGCCAGGCAGAGAGCCTCGCTCCACCACTAGGGATCTCAAGTCTGGCCTAACACGCTGCTCCTTCAGAAGACGGAGGGGTAGCCAAGCCCCATCGAGGGGGAATGACCCTGAAATGTGACTCCTGCGATGAAGAGACATGTGAGTACTGCTCTTTACCTTGGGCGTCTTTTTCTTGGCTGCATGGCTTGACCCTTTGTTGCTGTCCCCTGCTGCAGGCAAACTCCCTTTTTGTCAGAAACCTTGAAATCAGGCCGAGACAGAAGTACAGTTAAATCACACTTGTTTAATAATAAAAGTAAAAAGCTCCTGGCGGTTATATTTCCCTTCCCCTTCCTGTGTTCCCTGTGCCCCCATTTTCAACCCCCCCCCCCCCCCCCCTTACTGTCCCTTCCCTTGTGTGCCTGTGTCCCTGTTATAATTCCCCCTGGCTGAATTGTTGTGGATCCCCCCCCCAGAGGACGACCTATGTTTGTTATTTTTCTCACGTTAGGTTGTACCCGTATATAATGCAGTATCTCATTGCTCAGAATGTGTTCCTATGTTTTGCTAGCTCTCAAAGGGGAGCTGGCGTTCTTGCTCACAGGCTTTAGTAGTACTGTGCTCATGGTATCTCTCTTGGTGCTTTCATCAGAGAGAGGAAGGTGTGCGTGCGGGCTATGCCTCACGGGGGGTCTGAGTGTATACCTCCGGTTATCAGTGTTCCAACTGTTTGGCATATTTAGCAACCATTGTATCTACAGTTTATGGTTATATGTTGTTTTTTCTTGATGATTGATTATAGTATATGTGGGTTGGGATAGGGAGCCCCTGACCCCTGCTGTGTACAACTGCTTTCCCCACATAGGGAGACATCCTGTTGGTAGTGCTATTGGGCGCAGAAAGGGTGCATAGAGACTGTCTCATCTACGCTTTTGGCATAGTAGCTTTTTGGACTCCTTGGGCTGCTGTCTGATTGCCCTTTCTACAGCTTTTTATTTTCTTCTTCTATTCCTTTCTCACCTCACCTTCCTCTCCCTCCCCCCCCCTTTTTATTTATTTTTTATTATTTTATTCCCCCCACCAGCCTCCACTTCTAAGCATAAGGGTAAAACAGCCTGTGCGCCTGGTGTCTATTAATGTGAAGGGGTTAAATACCCCGAGAAGCGTTCCATGGTGCTTACTAATCTGAAACACATGAAAGCTCATGTTTGTTTCCTTCAGACGACACATTTTTGTGCTTATAAACTACCAAGACTCCGAAATCACTTTTTTTCAATGGCATACCACGGTTGCTCTCCTGACTCCAAGTCCAAGGGAGTTAGCACCTTGATCCGTAGCTCGATCCCTTGGGTATTTAGAGATCAGTGGAGCGATGCAGAGGGAAGGGCTCTTTTTGTGAAGGGGACCTTGGGCAGTTTCCTGGTTACTATGGTGAACTTATACCTTCCTAACTTGAATCAGATTGCTTACTTTGAACTAGTTCTCATTAAGCTGAAGGAATTTACGAAGGGTGCGGTGATAGTGGGGGAGATATGAATTTCACATTAGATCCCACCTTGGACACTTCCAGGAAGGCCTCCCAGATCTTGTATGCAACCCTTAAACACCTGAAGAAAAGTTTTTACACATTCCACCTGGTAGACATCTGGCGGATACTGCATCCTACTCTACGAGACTACACATTTTACTCACACCCTCACAACACATACTCTAGGATTGATCTCTTCATGTTGCCCGAGTCCCTCCTGTCCAGGATGACATTGGCCTCTATTGGTTCGATTACCTTCTCGGACCATGCTCCAGTCTTTGTAAATATAGATCTGTTACCCCCTACACCCAATCATTGGAGGTGGAAGCTAAACGACTCTTTAATCCAAACTCCGGAGGTCAGGGAAGAGATATCCAGGGAATTGAGCAATTTCTTTTCATCCAACGTTAGCTCGTGTAGTGCTCCAATGATGGTGTGGGAGGTGCCTAAGAGCTATATCCGAGGCGTCCTGATTAAGCTTGGGTCTCGTGTCAAGAAGGCCAGAGCACAGCAAATGATAGACTTTATGAACAAAATTAGGGACATGAAGGCCACCCATAAGAAATCACTAGCTGACAAGACCTTGGCGGAAGTCAAGGCTCTGCGAAACCAATTGCATTGGTTGGTGTTAGAGCCAAAGCCACTATTGCTAAATACAGACACACGTTCTATGAACATAGTGACAAATGTGGGAAGTTACTGGAGCAGGCTTTGAAAGCCCAGCAAGCCAGCACATTTGTGCCTGAGTGTCTTTTTTTTTTTTTTTTTTGGAAATTATTTTTATTTTGTTTTATACAATACATATTATAACAAGCCACACAAGGTGGGCTGCAACCGGCCACAAGCTTGCTGGTATACTACAGAAAAACAATACAACATAAACGTTATCACAAAAACTTGTGATACATCCCCCCTAACTTTGCCCAGACAGGTACACAAATGTTCCTACCTCCAGCCGGAGGCAGTCTACCATGACACAAGGATACAGTTCTGTGGCTCCCCTGCGTTCTATCCTCCATGGGATGGTTATGCTCTCCAACCCACCCGCTTCATAGTGACTAATTAAGGAGAGTTGCCCATCCTCAACTGTGCAGTGTGCAAATTCTACAATCACTCACTAATCTTCTAGCCCTTCAAAACAATTGCCCTTACGAGTTACCATATCTACAAAGGATCGTGGGTTATGTTCCAGTGTGGTTAAACTGATACTGTGTCTATGGAAGCCATCCATCCCCCTAAACCTTCTCAAATTTGTTCAGAGCCCCTCTGTTCAAATATGTAGCCTTGTAAAAGGGTACTGCCTTGTTGACCAATGTTTTCCAAGACTCCAAGGTCGGTGACACAGAGCTCTTCCATGAAAGGATAATGCGCTTTTTAGCGTAGAACAGTAACAGGCTAAGCCCCTGTACACACGGTCGGAGATTCTGCCAACCAAATCCGTCGGATTTTGTCCGTCGGATTTAGTCCGACGGATTGTGTCCGAAACTGTTGCATACACAGGGTCGGACTAAGTTGTCGAAAAATCCGATCTTTCAGAACGTGATGACATAATTTCGTTATGATGGGACTACATTCAGGCTAGTAGCCAATAGCTTTGATGTAGGAATTTGATCTGAGCATGCGTGGCACTTGGTCTGATCAAAATTCGCTACACATGATCGGAGTATGTCCGATCGAACCAGTTGGTCGGGAAATATTTCCAACATGTTGGAAAATTGGGTCCGACGGATATTCGGACGGAATCAGTCCGATGCATACCACACACAGTCGGATTATCCGACGACACGGTCCGATAGGACACATTCCGACGGATTCTCCGACCGTGTGTCCAAGGGCTAAGAAGGGTCAGTATGGCCCTGGTAGTGGCCAAGGGATCTGCTAAGTGTAGAAGACATACTTCGATGGACATAGGGATATAAATTGAGGTGACCAACCTTATACAGGAGGCAATGGCTTGCCAATAAGATTTAATTAGTGGGCATTCCCAGAAAATATGCATGAAGTTAGCTAAGGGTGAAGCGCATTTCCAGCACAGGGTGGGCTGATTCCCAAACATCTTTGCCAGTCTACCTGGGGTGAGGTAGATTCTGTGTAGGAATTTGTAATGAATCAATCTATCTCTGCTAGATACTGGAACGCGGTCCCCCACATGTTGTCCCAATCGTCTGTGTCCAGCCCCGGAGCCGTAGCCTCCCAAGCTCTTCTGCAAGGCCCCAACAGGAGGGTCGTTTCATGGAATAAGTCTTTATATAGGCAGGAAACTGTTTTTTGCAGTGATTCATTGTGGGTTAGTAGCTCTAGGTCACTGGGCTCAAGGGCAAGGAGCTCCCTACCAAATGGCGAGCAAAAAGCATGCCGCAATTGAATATACCTGAAAAAGTGTGAGTTTGCCAGATCATATTTTAGTTTTAATCTATCAAATGACAATAAAATACCATTTGATACAATGTGGAGCAAGGTTTTGATACCATATTTGGTCCACACCACTGGATCTAGGTGCCTGAGGTTCTTGAAGAAGAACACACTAAGGCCCATACCACGGAAGACATTGCAGAAATCTTTAGGACATGCTTTGCTTTACAACCTTCCACGTCCAGTGTCTGAACTGGAAAAATCCTCCAAATGGACAGCCATTCAAGAATATATACAGGGGTCGGGGCTTTCTCGCCTCTCGGAGGAGGACCTGGCTGCCCTAGAAGGGCCTCTCTCAGCTGAGGAAGTGTCATTGGCGACGGCCCAAATGAAAATGGGCAAGGCTCCAGGCCCGGATGGGTACTCCCTCCTATACTACAAGAGATTTGGAGATCTCCTGACCCCTCACTTTCTGTCCGCATATAATGCAGCGGGGGACGGAACTACCCCTCCAGTTGATACACTTAGGGCACATATCACTGTGTGATTTATCTTCTAAATGTGGATCTTAAGATATTCACCAAAATACTTTTTATGCGCTTGATTGCGTTGATTCCACAATTAGTCCACTTTGACCAAGTGGGGTTTGTCCCAACGTGAGAGGTCAGGGACAATACCACTAAGCTGCTGAATCTGATCTACGTTGCGCAGGTCCGAAAGATCCCCCTGTTGCTCCTTTTCGACTGATGCCGAAAAGGCGTTTGACAGGGTGGATTGGACCTTTTTGACTGAGACTCTTAGGTTTCTGGACTTGGGGCAGCAGATGATGCATTGGGTTCGGGCTATTTATTCCTGCCCATCTGCCCAGGTAAAAGCGAATGGACGTCTCTCCCAATCATTTAGGAGATGCGTCAGGGATGCCCTCTGTCCCTCCTGATATTTATTCTGACCCTGGAACCTACCTACCTTTTCTATGTACCATCAGAAACAACCCGGACATCGCTGGCTTGCTCTTGAATGCAACTCTGTCCTCAAAGATTGCGTAGTTCGCAGACAGCTTACTTTTCATTCTGACTAAACCCCTAGTCTCTGTCCCTAACTTGTTCTTGGAGCTGAACACTTAGGCCGCGTACACACGCGGGGACTGTCTGCCGAAACTAAGTTCGTCAAACAGTCCGCTCAAACTTTTGAATGAACGAACACGCCCACACACGGCACTTTTTGAGCGGACAAATACGGCAAACTTTGTTCGTCGTACTAAGTCCGCGCAACTTTTGAAATGAGCGGACTCGCCCACACACGAGGCAACAGTCCGCTCATTTCGAGCGCGTGTGCAGGTAGGCGGGGCCCGCGAAGGAGACGTCGCGGGCTCCGCCGCCTGGAATGTACTTAAAGGGGAACCCCAACGCCGAAAAAAATCGGCGTGGGGGTACCACCAAAGTCCACAACAGACCCTTGTCCGAGCACGCTACCCGGCCGGCCAGGAAAGGGGGGCGAGCGAGCGCGCCCCCCCTCCCAAGCCGTACCAGGCCGCGTGCCCTCAACATGGGGGGTGCCTTGGGGAAGGGGGGGCCGCGCGGCCCCCCACCCCAAAGCACCTTGTCCCCATGTTGATGAGGACAAGGGCCTCTTCCCGACAACCCTGGCCGTTGGTTGTCTGGGTCTGCGGGCGGGGGGCTTATCGGAATCCGGATACCGGCCCCCCACCCTATGTGAATGAGTATGGGGTACAATGTACCCCTACCCATTCACCTGTAAAATAAAAGTACCCAAAAAAAAAACAACACACGAGATAAAATATTTTATTGCACAGCTCCAGGGGTCTTCCGTCTTCGGGGGTCTTCTCGCCGGACTCCTCCGCTATCTTCTTGTAGCTCTTTTGCTAGCGGAGGAGTCCGGCTTTCTTTCTCCCCGCCGCCGGCCTCTTCTCCCGACTTCGGGGGTCTTGTCCCCCTCTTCGGTTCTTCTGCCGGGCCACCGCGCCTTCTTATAGCTCTTTTACAGGCGGTGGCCCGGTCTTCTGTCGCCGCCGCCTTCCGTTCTTCTGCCGTGCCACCGCGCCTTCTTATAGCTCTTTTAGAGGCGGCGGCCCGGTCTTCTGTCGCCGCTGTCACCTTCCGTTCTTCTTCTTGTTCTTCTTCTTCTTCTTCTTCTCCAGGAGATGTTGACACGTCGCTCTCTCCGGCCGGAATGCCAGAGCCGCGCTGTGCGGCCACTTATATAGTGACAATGGGGCGGTGTCACATGGTATATGTCACATGGTGACCCCGCCCCCTTACGATGTCATAGTCCCCATGTGACATCAACCCATGTGACCAACCCATGTGACATATACCATGTGACACCGCCCCATTGTCACTATATAAGTGGCCGCGCAGCGCGGCTCTGGCATTCCGGCCGGAGAGAGCGACGTGTCAACATCTCCTGGAGAAGAAGAACAAGAACAAGAAGAAGAACGGAAGGCGACCGGAAGGCGACAGCGGCGACAGAAGACCGGGCCACCGCCTCTAAAAGAGCTATAAGAAGGCGCGGTGGCCCGGCAGAAGAACGGAAGGCGGCGGCGACAGAAGACCGGGCCACCGCCTGTAAAAGAGCTATAAGAAGGCGCGGTGGCCCGGCAGAAGAACCGAAGAGGGGGACAAGACACCCGAAGTCGGGAGAAGAGGCCGGCGGCGGGGAGGAAGAAAGCCGGACTCCTCCGCTAGCAAAAGAGCTACAAGAAGATAGCGGAGGAGTCCGGCGAGAAGACCCCCGAAGACGGAAGACCCCCGGAGCTGTGCAATAAAATATTTTATCTTGTGTGTTGTGTTTTTTTTTTGGGTACTTTTATTTTACAGGTGAATGGGTAGGGGTACATTGTACCCCATACTCATTCACATAGGGTGGGGGGCCGGTATCCGGGGGCCCCCTTATTAAAGGGGGCTCCCGGATTCCGATAAGCCCCCCGCCCGCAGACCCCGACAACCAACGGCCAGGGTTGTCGGGAAGAGGCCCTTGTCCTCATCAACATGGGGACAAGGTGCTTTGGGGTGGGGGGGCCGCGCGGCCCCCCCTTCCCCAAGGCACCCCGCATGTTGAGGGCACGCGGCCTGGTACGGCTCGGGAGGGGGGGCGCGCTCGCTCGCCCCCCTTTCCTGGCCGGCCGGGTAGCGTGCTCGGACAAGGGTCTGTTGTGGACTTTGGGGGGACCCCCACGCCGATTTTTTCGGCGTTGGGGTTCCCCTTTAAGTCCATACCAGGCGGCGGGGCCCGCGACGTCTCCTTCGCGGGCCCCGCCTACCTGGAGACGCGCTCGAAATGAGCAGACTTTCCTCCGAGCGGGAACAGTTTGCTCATTTCGAAAGTGGCCTACACACGGGCGGACTGTCCGCTCAAACCAAGTTTCAGCGGACAGTTTTTCGGAATTTCCGAAAAACTTTGTTCGTCAAACTGTCCGCTGAAACTGTCCGCTGAAGCCCCACACACGAGCGGACTGTCCGCTGAAACACTGTTCAGCGGACAAAGTTGAGCGAACAGTCCGCCCGTGTGTACGCGGCCTTACGAGGCACTCTCATCTTTCCAAATAAACTGAAAAATAAACAGAAAATGGAGGCGCTGGACATTTCTATGTCAACCTCAATGTCCACAGTGCTTAGGGTGGACATTCCCCTTCAAATTGGCCACAGCATATATAAAATACTTGGGCATACTTTTACCCAATAGGGTGGAAGATGCGTTCTCAATAAATTTCCCTCACTTGTTGACAACTTTTATAGGTCTTCAGTCTTGGCAGAAAGTATTGTTTTCCTGGTTCGGAAGGTGTAGTATAGTGAAAATGAATGTTATGCCAAGATTGCTGTATCATGTTCAGGTCCTACCGTTGCATATCCGGAGTTTCTTTCTTAGGGCGGGGAATCGAACTTTCATCAGTTTCCTATGGGCCCTGAAACCTCCTCGGTTGGCACAGTCCATTCTACGACTTCCAAAGCTGAGGAGAGTATGGCCCTACCAGATGCCAACCTTTACCACACGGTTTGCCATATGACCCGAGTCCTGGACTGTTGTCACCACAGCTCGCTTAAGCAATGGGTGCAGGTGGAACAGGCTATAGCAGGGATACCACTGGAGTTGGTACCATGGTGCCTAATGGCTATACCTCGCCAAATTACAGACCACCCAACGATTGGAGAGACGCAGAAGATATGTCTTAAGGCATTCAGAGATTTCTCTGTCGCATCGCCGCCCACCGAATAATCGCCAATCCAGCCTTCAGCCCTGGACTTCATGATCTGAGGTTGGTGGAGCGATCACAGGCACGTCATTTCATTGTCAACAGACAATGGATGACTAGACGACAGGTCTTTGAAGATTCTAATCTAGAGGGCCTGTCTTTTTGGCAAAAGCTACAACAAGCCCACTTCCTGGGCTCTTTACCTCCACCTGAGCCCTTTCAAAGAAGCCTTACTACTTTTGAAATACTGTGCATGGAACAATCTCTAATACAGCATGCAGTTTCCATGGCCTACCAACTGCTGATAGCTCCTCCACGAGACTACAAACGTCCATATATCACTAGATGGGAACGGGAGCTGGAGATCCAATTTACAGAATAACAAGTGGACAGAATGCTTCTGTTCTCGTGTAAAACTTTGATCTGTGCGAAAAATCAGGAAGCTGGGTTCAAGGTGTTG
The DNA here is from genome assembly GCF_037356315.1 of Lithobates pipiens. Lineage (NCBI taxonomy): Eukaryota > Metazoa > Chordata > Amphibia > Anura > Ranidae > Lithobates > Lithobates pipiens. The sequence continues at coordinate 623,643,697 of NW_027507758.1, forward strand.
ACCCGGTGGTATCGTACACCAGTGAAGATTCACAGAATGTTCCCCCATGTGGGGAGGAGGCTGGTTCTCTTCTCCACGTCTTCTGGTCATGCTGGCTATTGCAGTCCTACTGGACAGAGGTCCACCGCATCGTTCAAAAGTTCACTGATAGGGAGTTGGGGAGGGATCCTGCATTCTTCCTTTATGTACCACCACAAGATTCGGAGCAAGGCGTAAAGGAAATCTATCCTGCCACTCCTGCTCACAGCTGCGAAAAGCTGCATCCCACTGTTCTGGAAGCATACACAGCAGCCGTCAGTTGCCGTCTGGCTGAAAAAAATACCAGAAATTAATATGACGGAGGAGTTGGTAGCCACAGCAAAGGGCCTGAGGGAGAAATTAAAAAAAAATGGTTTTATTGACATAAGTTTGCCTACTCTAAAGAATATCGGAACTGGTGACTTAAATCCCTGGAAGTAAAAGACTTTACTGTTGTCTCCCCAGGCTTGGAAAGAGTGTCTGGGTGGTGGTACCTTGCCCATACAACCCTCCCCCATCCCCCATTCCTTCTCTTCTGCTCCTCCGCCTTGTGGTTTTCTTTTTTCTGGTTGCTGAAGGGTCCTTTCTGGTTTCATGCTAACCAGTGTATACCGAGTAAAATGTCCTGCAGCCCAACGTACACATCTAATTTCAGTGTTTACATTGTTATGCAAAGAGGTATTTTTGTACTGCAGACCTATTGTTCGCAAGTTTCCTTGTGTTAGGTAACATGAATGTGGTATTTCCATGTGCTTTCCTTAAATAAAGTATTGAAAAAGAAAGACTGGGGTGATTGAGAGAGAGCTGCAGAGGTGAGTGGCTACAATTCCCAACATGGCCTGAGAGACAGGGGGACTACAACTCCCAGCACAGCCTATATGACGGGGGCTACAGCTGCCAGCATGGCCTGAGTGACAGGGGCACTACAACTCCCAAGGTGGTCAGTGTGACCAGGAACTACAACTGCCAGCATGACCATAATGAAAGGGGAGCCACAACTCCCAGCATATCCTGAGTTACAGGGAAATTATAAGTTCCTGTATGCATAGGGTAACAAGGGACTGTATGTACGTAACGCACTCCTGAACCTCAAGCTCTGTACATAATGCATTCCTAAACCTCACACTCTGTACGTAACACATTCCTGAACCTTGCACTCTGTACATAATGCAATCCCGAGCCTCGTACTCTGTATTTAATGCATTCCTGAACCCTACACTCTGTACATAAAGCATTCCTGAACCTTGCACTCTGTACATAACACATTCCTGAACGTCGCACTCTACATAACGCACTCCCGAACCTCGCACTCTGTACATAACGCACTCCTGAACCTTGCACCCTGTACATAACGCACTCCTGAACCTCGCACCCTGTACATAACACACCCATGAACCTCGCACTCTGTACATAACGCACTCATGAACCTCGCACTCTGTACATAATGCACTCCTGAACCTCGCACCCTGTACATAACGCACTCCTGAACCTCGCACCCTGTACATAACGCACTCATGAACCTCGCACTCTACATAATGCACTCCTGAACCTCGCACTCTGTACATAACGCATTCCTGAACCTCACACTCTGTACATAGCGCACTCCTGAACTTTGCACCCTGTACATAACGCACTCCTGAACTTCGCACCCTGTACATAACGCACTCCTGAACCTCGCACTCTGTACAAAACACATTCCCGAACCTCGCACTCTGTATGAAACGCACTCCTGAATCTTTCCACATTTTGTGTAACGCACTCTTCCAGCGTGTGCAAAACCATTTGTAATGGAATCTTTTTATTCTTTTTTTTAATGATTGTAGTGGGGTTTGTGTCTGTGAGACTCTAGCTTGTGGCACAGCAATCAAAACAGGAAGCCTGAGTTTTGTTTATTGAGGTCCCATAAGCCCCTCCCACTCTTAATAATTTGGGCACACCCATTTTTTGCCATGGCGTGCGTAGGGACACTTCCTCTCTCAAGTGACCCTCGTTCTGAAGTTCAAAAGTTGGGAGGTATGGGGATCCCACACAACCCTTGAGGTGTATTAGTGCCTTGAGTGGGGGAAATTTCTTCCACAGGGGAGTAAGTACAAGGGTCGAAATTATGACCCAGCCCCATCATTCAGCGGGCCCGTGCAGCTCCCCTGTACACCTGGATAGGAAGGAGGGCCGAGGCAGCAGCATATAGAGGAACAAATCTCCTCTATGTTCCTCCTCCTCTATGCAGCTTAAAGCCTACTTCTCTTCCTCTCCCTCCCGCAGGCAATTAACGGCTGCATGAGGAACATGGAGGAGATTGGTTCTACTATATGCAGCCCTTCCTATACGTCTTCCCTCTGCTGCCACGGAGCCCCTGTGCTCCCCCTTGTCCCCAGGATGCTGTCAGGATAGAGAGCAGGGAAGGGGCCAGTAAAAATGTTATTTACTTTCTTGTTAAAAAAAAAACATGTTATTTACCGACCCCTTCCTTGTCTGTATAGACACAGTCGGTGATCAGTACCGATCACTGAACCTGTTCATTCATAACTGAGACATAGTATACTGTGTTTACTACACAGTGCTTAGCATAAAAAAGTACACCCCTTTTGAAACTTAAGATTTGAATTAATATCTCAATGAACACAAGAACAATTTCCAAAATTTTGACACAGCTGAGTTTTAGAGAACATTTGTTTAGCTCGTTACATGAAAGTAAGGTTAATAATATAACTTAGATTACAAAATCTTCACTTTAACTCAAATTAGTTGATGCAAAAATGAATACACCCCACAACAAGATCTACTACATCTATTATTTTGTATGACCTCCATGATTTGTAAGGACAGCACCAAGTCTTCTAGGCATGGAATGAACATGTTGGTGACATAATGCAACATTGATCTTTTTCCTTTCTTCAAAAATGACCTCTTTTAGAGGCTGGATGGAGAGTGATGCTCGTCTCTTCAGAATTCTCTATAGGTGTCAGGAAAGACATCTGCGAAGTGCAACTGCTGTCTCCAGGCGCATACCTGTGTGCACACCTGTGCGCGTGCGCCAATCCAGAACGACTAGAACAAGCACAAATGTCTCTACAGGCGTGACCGCACGTGCGTGCGCACCTGTTGCCAGAGCGGGCACCAGTCGGCCAATTTAAACGGAGCTTCAACGCTGTACTGGTTGCTGCTTGGTCTACAGCGTTTACCTGAATTCTGCTTCCTGTGCGATTGACTTCTGTTACCGATCCGGCTTGCTCCCGACTACTCCTGCCTGCCTCCTGCCCTGACCCCCGGCTTTCCACGAGCTGATCTCTGTCTCCAGTTCCTGTTACCTTGCTCTTGTTGCCGAATCTGCCTGTGACCCGACTACGCTCCTGCCTGCTGTTCTGCCTCTCTGTTGCGAATACCAGCTTGTGACCTGACTGCGCCTTGCCTGTTGCCTTGCCTTACCCACCTGTCCGCTGTCTACCTGGGTCGTCTGACCCTGCTCCTGGCCGTCCAGCCTGCTACAAGTTCCTGCTTCCTGTGTGCACCTCTGCCTATCTGCTGCCAAGTCTGCCAGCCATCTGCTGTGATCCGGCTTCCTGTTGTGCGTTCCGGCTTCCACTGGTACAAGACTTCTGGACTGATTATAGGCACGCTTACCCCGCCGTGCTCCTGAGCCCACTGCCTCACTATCAGTAACTCACAAGCCGGAGCTGTACGAGAGGCCTCCCGCTACACGTCAGGTGTTCCCCGATTGGGTCCAGATCAAAAGAAATACATAGCCACTGAATCGTTTCACCCTGTTCTTCTTAAAAAATACAACAGTGGCCCTAGAGGCGATTCAGTTCGCATTGTGCGCTATACAAGTATTTCATTCATTAGACGTGTGTTTTGGATCATTGTAATGTTAGAAAAGTGCACGACGACCAATGGCATGGAATGATGATGGCATCTTCTCTTTTAATACAGAGCAGTACATCTGTGAATTCACGATACCATCAAAGAAATGCAGCTCCCCAACACCAGCAGCATTCATGCAGCCCCACAGAAGTACATTGCCACCACCATGTTTCACTGTAGGCACCATGCATTTTTCTTTGTACTCCTCGCCTTTGCAATGCCATACAGTTTTGAAGCCATCAGTTCCAAAAAATATTTATCTTGTTCTCATCACTCCAAAGTAAAGAGTTCCAGTAGTCTACTTATTTTTCACCCTGGCAAATTCTAGGCGGGCTTTTTCTGTATGGGCTTTAGGAGAGGCTTTCTTTGTGGACGACACACATGCATGCCATTCCTCTGCAGTGTATGCCATATTATGGGAAACACCAGTTTGGTTTCTACTTCTTTAGCTTACTGCAGTGAACTTGCATGAACTTGCTCCTGTCGAGGTGTTAACTTCCATGGACGGCCAGGATGTCTCTGTGAGAAGGTTGAAGTTTCATCCTTGTTAAATTTTTGTCACTTTTTATTTATCCCTTTCATGACTAAGCCTATTTTTGGAATTTGGTGTTTACAAGTTAAAATCCATATTTTTTGCTAGAAAATTACTTGGAACCCCCAAACATTATATATATTTTTTTAGCAGAGACTCTAGAGAATAAAACGGCGATTGTTGCAATATTTTATGTCACACGGTATTTGCGCAGTGGTGTTTTAAATGCAACTTTTTGGGAAAAGGGACACTTTCATGAATAAAAAAAACAAAAAAACAGTAAAATTAGCCCAATTTTTTTGCGTAATGTGAAAGATAATGTTACGCCGAGTAAATAGATACCAAACATGTCACACTTTATAATTGCGCGCACTTGTAGATTGACGACAAAGTACGGTACCTAAAAATCTCAATAGGCGACGCTTTAAAAAAATGTTACGGTTACCAGGTTAGCGTTACAGAGGAGGTCTAGTGCTAGAATTATTGCTCTCGCTCTGATGATCGCGGCGATACCTCACATGTGTGATTTGAACACCGTTTACATACGCGGGCGCGACTTCCGTATGCGTTTTCTTTGCTTCGCAAGCTCGCGGGGACGGCGGGCGCTTTAAAAAAATTTTTTTATTTATTTTAAAATGACTAAATTGTTTAAAAAAAAAAAAAAAATTGATCACTTTTATTGCTATCACAAGGAATGTAAACATCCCTTGTGACAGTAATAGGTGGTGACAGGTCCTCTTTATGGAGGGATCGGGGGTCTAAAAGACCCCCCACCCCTTCTTTACACTTCAATGTATTCAGATCGCCGAAAACGGCGATTCTGAATACCTGATATTTTTTTAAAACCGGCGCCATTGGCAGCCGAGTAAACGGGAAGTGACGTCATGACGTTGCTTCCGTGTTTACGATGAGGAGACTGGAACGAAGCCGATTACGGCTTCGTTCCAGTTCCTCTGCAGCAGCTGGAGGCGTCGGATCACTGATCAGTGCTCCCGATCGAGCGGGAGCACCGGTAACAGCGGCGAGAGGGGGGGACGTCCCCTCCCGCTCCTCCGGCATAACAGCCGAGCGGCTTTTAGCCGCATCGGTTGTTATGCCTGGATAGCCAATCGCCCGCTGCAAAAAACGGTACCGGGATGATGCCTGCAGGTGCGGGCATCATCCCGGTATAACCCCCGGAAGCCGAGTACGCATATCTGCGTACGCTCGGCGGGAAAGGGTTATTATCACTCTTGCTCCAGTATTCTGACTGTTAAGTAAAGCTTTGCTCATCTTCTTGTAGCCTTCACCTGTCTTGTGTAAAGAAACTATTTTGTTTCTTAGGCCTTGTGACATTTCTGTTCCATGCGGTGCCATTGCAGACAGCATGAAATGGGAGGGGTTTTCTTTGTTAACCACTTGAGGACCTAGACTATTTCTGACATTTTGTTGTTTACAAGTTAAAATCAGTATTTTTTTGCTAGAAAATTACTCAGAACCCCAAACATTTAAATATATATATATATATATCTATATAGATATAGATATATATATATCTATATATATATGAAGTAACCGATAAATACAAACTATTATTATTATCAGCTGTGTATTAATTTGTCTAGTCCCTATAGATTAGTTAGTCTATTAACACTCTGAGTGCATGCTACTGTTAATATCACAATACTACAAAGTTAGCTATGAAACCAAATACATATATAATTTTTATTTAAAAATTTTTAGCAGAGACACTAGAGAATAAAATGGAAATTGTTGCAATACTTATTGTCACACCATATTTGCACAGCAGTCTTACAAATGCAGTTTTGAAATTAAAAGCTAAGAAAACAGTAAAGTTAGCCTAATTTTTTTCTATAATGTGAAAGATGATGTTACGCCAAGTAATTAGATACCAGACATGTTGCACTTTAAAATTGCACACGCTCGTGGAATGGCGACAAACTTCGGTACTTAAAAATCTCCATAGGTGACGCTTTATATTTTGTTTACAGGTTACCTGTTTAGAGTTACAGAGAAGATCTAATGCTAGAATTATTGCTCTTGCTCGAATGATCGCGGCAATTTCTCACATGTGTGGAACACTGTTTACATATGTGGGCACGACTTACATATGCGTTCGCTTCTGCGTTCAAGCTCGGAGGGACAGGGCGCTTTAAAACAAAAAAAAAAATCTTATTTTACTTTTTGTTTTTACACTGTCCCTTTAACCACTTAAGGACCAGCCTCGTTTTGGATTTTAGGTGTTTACATGTTTAAAATAGTTTTTTTTTGCCAAAAAATTACTTAGAACCCCCAAACATTATATATTGTTTTTTTTCTAACACCCTAGAGAATAAAATGGCGGTCATTGCAATACTTATTTTCACACCGTTTTTGCGCAGCGGTCTTACAAGCGCACTTTTTTTGGAAAAAGCAGTAAATTTAGTCCAATTTTTTTTTAAATTGTGAAAGATAATGTTACGCTGAGTAAATTGATACCCGACGCGTCAAACTTTTACACTCAAAAATCTCGACAGGTTGCATGTTTTGTGTTACAGAGGAGGTCTAGGGCTAGAATTATTGCTCTCGCTCTACCGAACGCACCAGTTTCATATGCGGGCGCTACTCACGTATGCGTTCGCTTCTGCGCGCAAGCTCGTCTGGGTGGGGCGCTTTAAAAAAAATAATTGGGTCACTTTGTAAACATCCCTTGTAATAGAAAAAAGCATGGCAGGTCCTCTTAAATATGAGATCTGGGGTCAAAAAGTCCTCATATTTGGACTAAAATGCAAAAAAAAAAAAAAAAAAATTGTCATTTGAAAAAATGACAACAGAAAAATGTTCCTTTAAGCGGTATGGGTAAAAGTAATATTTTTACGTCGCTTCTGCCCTCTTATGGTATGGAGACAGGTGGGGGCCATCTTAGCCTCACTCGTCTCCATACCCAGAAGATGAAAGGACCCGATCGCCTCTGCCACTAGCGACGGCTCTGGTAAGTGGCTGAGGGAGAGCGGCGGGTGGGGGGACACCTCTTCCGATAACGGTGATGCGTTCGCTTCTGCGTGCAAGCTCGTCGGGACGGGGCACTTAAAAAAAAAAAATTGGGTCACTTTGTAAACATCCCTTGTAATAGAAAAAAGCATGACAGGACCTCTTTAATGTGAAAGCTGGGGTCAAAAAGACCTCAGATCTCACATTTACACTTAAAAGCAAAATAAAGAAAAAAAATAGGATTTTTGACTTACTGTAAAATCCGTTTCTCAGAGTTCATTGACAGACACAGCCTTCTTTATTCAGAACCATAGGGTTATATCGCCTACATACGAGTAGGACTAGGCAGAACAAAAACAAAACATCTGGCTATGCCCATGGGCTGTCCTCAGTCAATATATAACCCCCTCCCTGCTCTGCGTATTCATTTTAGTAGCAAGCAGTAATAGAAGTATCAAAAAACTCCATAGAGGGGTGGGTGCTGTGTCTGTCAATTAACTCAGAGAAATGGATTTTACGGTAAGTCAGAAATCCTATTTTCTCATTCGTTAATTGACAGACACAGCCTTCTTTATTCAGATCCATAGGGATGTCCCAAAGCAGTGCCAAACATGAGGGGTGGGACAACGAAAAATCCCAAGGCTAACACAAGAGCCAACCAGATAACAGGAGCTTCACACAGGACAGGCTGGAACCCAACCTGAACGCAGATGCCAACCCATCCACTTTGTATAATTTGTGAAAATGTACATTGACGACCAGTGGCCGCCCTGCGGACTTGTGCAACGGATCCCCGATGACAGAAGGCCCAAGGAAAACTAAAACTCTTCCAAGAAAAATGCGCCCTAACAGGAGAGGGAGGAACCCGATCCCGACTGAATAGCCCAGAGTCATCAGCTGTTCGATCCATCCAGAAACAGGTCACAGAAGAAGCAGACATCCCCTTTCCTGGCCTGTACGTGAATACCGTGAACCTGACCTCCAAACAGACTCCTTGGCTGGCAAATACACCCGAATCCCCCAAAAACATATTCATTGCAGATAAGGCAAATTCTTTGGGAAGTGCTGACCAGGGACAGAAGAAAGGCAACACAATTCCTTATTCAAATAGAAATCCAAGAACAGAATTATGGAAAAAGGGCGAAGCACCACCTTAACCTGGGTAAGGTGAACGTCAAGATAATGCCACCATTTTCGACACTCTGTGAGCAGAGGTGATAGCCACCAAGAGGCCACATTTCGAGACAGAGTAAGCAGTGGAAACTCCCGAATATTATGAGAAGAGCTAGAGAGGCTTTTGGAGAACCAAAATCACCAAGTTCAGATCCCACAGTGGTAGAAGAAACTGCACTGGTGGAAACAGGCGTCTAACCCCTTGAATAACAGGTATGTACCAGGGAGTGCAAGACCAGGGGATGCTGAAGAAGACCACAAAGGTACTCGAGGCCTGTTCCTGCTCATCCCTCCATAAATGGAGGTCGGAAACGGAGCAACCTAGAAATAATGAGGATGAATGCACAGTGACCCACACCAGGATATATGCGCTTTCCACATCCGGAGGTATAACCTCCTAGAGGTAGACTCTCTAGCCATCAGCAGTGTCAGAACTACAGCACCTGGCTCATCACAGCCAGGATGTTAAAACCATTGACTCTAAAGCAGGAAGGAATAACGGCCCTTGGGACAGTAGATCCTCCCTGAGAGGCAGTTGCCAAGAAACGTCGGCGACCAGGCGCACGCGGTTGGCGTACCCAGACCGACGGGACCCACCTGGAGCCAATAGAATGACCGGAATCCCCCCAGCCGTGATCCTGCGCAAAAAGCCACAGCAGAAGCTGGAGAGGAGGAAAGGCGTAGAGCAAACATCACTAGTCCCATGGGCCACCAGAGCTGCCAGAATATATTGTGACCTGCCAGAAACTTTGGCACTGTCCTGTTGAGCCAAAACGCAAACGGATTACCTCAGGAGTTCACCAGCAGAGACAATTCTGATGAAACAAGGTCCAGTGAAGGGCCCACCCCGTGGTCTAAATGAGGTATCCGTCTGACAATATTCCTCTCCTGGAATGCGTATGTCGGAAAGGGCCAGAATGAGAAGTTCTGCCTAACGGAGGATACTGGCAACAGCCTATTTGCCCCACCTTGGTGAAGGACATAAGCCACCGCCATTGTCTTGTCCGACTGGATCCGTACCGGAATCCCCTGAAGTTGAACCTTCCATGAACCAGACCTAGTTTGATCGCTTGAAGTTCCAGGACATCTCCCCATCCTGACAGACTGGCATTGGTGGTCACCCTGTTTAATACAAGGGGAGAACGGATTTTCCCCACTGAAGAACCGGAAAGCGAAGCCACCAGACTAGGAAACCTCTGGTTTCCTGACTCAGCCGAATCCGATTGTCCATAGACCTTGGGTATTTGTCCCTTTATGTCAGGATCTCCCTGAGGGGAGCTTGTATGAAACTGTGCAAATGCAATCTCCTCAAAAAGGTAGATACCATCAGACCCAACACCCACATGCAGATCTGCAGAGGAGCCCACCTGCCGGACAGTAAATGAAAAACGCAGCATGCAAATTCTGGAGTTTGTCCAGAAGAACAAAGCAGACTTCCAATAATATAGACCAGTGTTTCTCAACTTCAGTCCTCAAGGCACCTCAGCAGGTCATGTTTTCAGGCTTTCCATTATTTTGCATAGGTGATTTAATCAGTTTCACTGCCTTAGTAATTACCACAGCCGTTTCATCTGAGGGAAATCCTGAAAACATGACCTGTTGGTGCGCCTTGAGGACTGAAGTTGAGAAACACTGATATAGACGCCAACTGAAATCAGTCAAGGTCTGTATAGGAACTACATTGCTCCTCGGGGTAATTGAGAAGTCAGAGAAGATCATCCAAGCAGCCCAGGACCACAAACCCCATGCCACATCCAGGGCCAACACCTCATGAACACCAAAGGAGTGGTGGCCTGATCAAAAGGCGTGCTGATAATGCTCCACACCCACAGCAAAACTGAGGAAGTGCTGGAGTCGGGCACAAAGCGGAATGCATAAGTAAGCATTCATGATTTTGATGAAGTCAGAAAGTCCCCATGATGAAGGAGTGCCACTGCCATGCGGATGGACTCCATCCTGAACTTCTGTACCCAGACAAGGCAGGTCAGGGCCTTGAAGTCCAGAATTAGAATAAAACCCCTGAAACTGTTCCCAGCACGGGAACCGGGACAATCACACTCTGCAGCAATGGGGCTTGCACAGCCCCCCCACGGAGAACAGCAAGCAGTCTGGCGACAGTCCATTGGAAGCCAAAAAACTTTTTGGAGGAAAACTATCTTGTAACTGGTCAAAATCAAGGCGCGACATGATGTCCTTCAGGGTGCCCCCCAAAACACATCTAAGCACCACTGAGGAAACAGAGACTCAGCAACCAGGGGAAATGCAGCCAAGAGGCATAGTGGACAAACTGCAGTGCCTAGACCAACAGGTCCGCCAATGCCGCAAAGGCTCCCCCTCCAGATATGTCAGCTGGACCATTAGAAGGCAGAGATTCCTCCTGGGGAACTGTGGTCGCCTTGAGTATCCTAGAGACGGGGGGTCCACTACTGGTGGAGCAGTCCACTTCTGAAGGAGGGACTCCCCAAAGGGGTACCTTACAGCAAGCATTTTTAGAAACACAAAAGGCACTCCCAGTCTTCATGGAAAAATTTGTCAAAATAAGAGGGAGAAGAGAACGCTTTTGCCGCGCAAAATGGCTTATCCAAAGGGGTACCGGCTCTCCGCTGCAGCCACTGCTGCATTCCCCATCTTGAAAGGTTCCTGCACAGATGTAATAAGTGCAACAACCAGCGCCCCTTCATGCACTTCTGCAGTCATCCTCACTCCCTGACAGGTTAGGGAGCGTGGCCACCACCCTGCAAGGTGGGCCAAGTCCGTGGAGGCATAGCCAGATAAGATTGTTCAAGACAAAGGAGGTAGGAGGGCAGGGGTTCCATATATTAGGCTATATGCCTAAGCGCTACCCCACCAACTGGGACCCCCCTGCCCAAGGTCCACATAGGGGATGTCGACCGAGGCCCTGCACAGGGGCACCACGAGGCCCCCATAGGTACATGCCTGCTTGGCAGATCAGGTTGGACTCCCAGGCTGTGATCATGCCTTGGTAGCCTTGCTACGATGTGTAGGAATGTGAGCGTCTGGTGCAGTTTTTTGGGGGGAATGGGAGGACGTTCTAGTATAGTATGGGGGGATAGGGAAGCTATTCCCCCCTCCCTCAATCCTCCTTCTTTCTCTCAACACCACTTCTTTCCCCCTCCATCTCTCACCTACTCCTCCCCCACCTCTGAAGAGGTGGAGCCCAAAGAGGAAGGGATGGTCCCACCAAGCACCTAGTGTGGACCTCATGCATGCTTCATTAACTCTCTCCTCTCCACTTCTTGTGTTGAAGCCATAGATCATAGCTCTCGACTGTCCCTTTTTTTGTAGCAATGTCCCTCTTTCCTCCCCATGTGTCCCTCATTTTGGTCTGATCTATATAGATGTATATAAAACACAGTTTTTATTAAAAAAAAAGTGTTTTCCAGTGCTAAATCTTTCATCTGATTTCTAAATTGCTGCATTTGTGAATTTCAAAAGCCAATATAAAGGAATAGTATTGGTAAGAAAAAGCACTTGTGGGTTTAACTAATCTTGTTTTTTTGAACAATTCCATTTTAAGGGAGCGTGCCAAGGGGTGTGTCCTATGCCTGCATACTTTTGCTGATAGGTGTGCCTCATTCCCATTTCAAAAAGTTGGGAGGTATAATAGAGCTCCGTAACAGGGGTTGAGATCCAGTTACCACTGGATACTAAGTGCTACGGAGGGAGCCAGACAATGACCCACTTGCTGCCAGAGGATCTGTCTCCTTACCAGGTACCACACCCAATGACTGGTTGCTTGATATCTTGAACTTGGTTACCTATAGCAACTGCACTCCTCTTAACTGTATTCAAAGTTTGATTCTAGCCTCCATCAACACCCGATAGAAATGGCACCTCATTCCAATTAGAATATTTTAAATAATGGGAGAACCAAAATGAACATGTCGGGATAGTTGAACACAAGCTCCTTCAATCTGTTCATTATGTGGACCAGTCACTAAATGTCATTCCTATATATGTAGATATCTATATGACACATGGCATGTGTTAATTTTAATATATTAGAATAAAATAATCGTTTTTATATTTTTCATGTATTGTTTTTTTTTTCTCTGTTACAATTAAAGAGGAAGTAAACCCGCCCAAAAAATTTCCATTTTAATAATCATACTCTAATACTGTCTATCAGCCTTCATTCTATTTATGTTAGATCGCAAAACGAGCGCTGTAAATACCTTTTTTTCTCTTTTAAAAAATATCCTCCTTCCGGGTATCTCCCGCGCCATTTCAAATTCGGGCTTTGACGTCCGTTCCGGACGTCATTTCCGCCCTTAGTTCGATTTCACTCCGGAAATCTCGCGCATGCGCCGTAGCGTCAATAGAAATCCTAACCAAGCCTCGATCTCGGTTGCCGTTACTAAGGCAACAAAGCATGTGACCAATATAGTAAACAGTCACAAACAAGCTGTTTTACTATATCTACACAGACGTAGATGTGATTCCAGCGCTCTTCAATAATAAAAATACATTGTAAATTTCCTATCAAATTTTAATATATAATCTAAATAAAGAAGTAAAAAAATAATTGTATTTTCCTCTATTTCGAGATATATATATGCACACACAAATATATATATATATATATATATATATATATATATATATATATATATATATATATATATTTGTGTGTGCATATATATATCTCTAAATAGAGGAAACTAAAATTATTTTTTTAGTTTAGTTCTTTATAGAATCTAAAATATAAATTAAGCTTTGGCGCTAAAAACCTTTTGTGCACTGTGAATACTAAAATCATATATAAGTGTAAGATGATCTATTATCTCTGCTGGTGCTCTGAAGAATATTAAAACAAATTGCGGTGGAAACCTCTTAAAACCACTGTATACGTGATAAAAATGCGTGAAAAAAGAAAAGAGGATGTATGTCTGTTGATTTACACCTCAAAAAATGCACATATGTATTGGAAAAGTGGTGAATCGATCATATAAAAACAATTCTACTGTGCTCGATAAACATACATAAACCAATATCTGAAAGATCATATGCAAATATGTTCAAAGTGATAACGTTTTGTGAAAGTACCCAAAAAAAATAATAATAGTAACAAAAAATCTTATAATGTCCAACGGAAATTTTCAAAGTCGCATCAACCAGTTGCTGCAAAAACGCATGGAACTTTCATCAAATGAGGAAGGTAGAGTAAAGTGACTAGTGCAGAAGGGTTAAATACATTCCTCTCCGGTGCGCCACTCTGTGTTAGGCAAAAGGTATGTATATGTGCTCACCAGACAAAAAACCCTCAATGGGTTAATCGAGCAGCCACAGTATGAGCCACTGTGCAGCTTTCTTTGGGCTCTGCTTCTGCTATGCTGGGGAGATGCTTTATACTTTTCCTTCCACAAGTAGTCCGTTTAGCAATTATGCATGAAGGGAAACAGAAGTACAAACATAGTGCAATACTGTTGTTTGAACGTTTTTTAAGTTTATTAAGAAGTCAGGTTACTCACAATATCCAAAGAGACAAAATCGCTTTCAAATTAGCCGCGCCGGCGTTACTGCTTGTATGCCAGTGTAAGGTGCACGTTCTAGGCCACGCCCTACGCGTTTCGTCAGAGCGATGTCATCTGGAGCGGCCATATTGGTGCACCCTCACGTTTATGTAGGGTGCAGTGCTCTTCTGCGCTTGCGCGAGTGTATCAGCGCCATCTTAACTATGGGAATGCCCTATACGAGCCGCTATGTATCTATTACATACTGTGTGCTCGTCTTGCGACAGCACAAACATGGAAAGACTGTTTTATTACTGTGGACACAGGATATGTTATGTTCTGTGGTGTGTTCACTTATGTCAATCCAAATGAAAACGTTTCTTTATGCATATTATTGCGGACTCGGGGCATGACAAATTATTAAGCTATAGAGCACCGCAACCTGCATATCACATTCCGGTATGTTATAAAAGACTATTGACAGCTATACATGACATGTATATAAAAAATATATATAAAAAAAAATTTATATATAAAAAAATTTATCGTAAAAAGATCTTTTTATATAAAATAGAAAAAAAAAAAAGTAGTAAAAATAAAAGACATTTATGTGTACATAGAACTATATTGGTAAAAACAATAATAATTTTTCTAACCACCCATGACCCTTGCTAACCTATCAAAATGCAGGGTTTTTATCTGTATTTTTAAAATGTGGATCATGGTTGTAGTTGCTGAGAAACAAATTGCATCAAATTGTATACTCACTTCCCTGGTATATGAATATACTCCAGGGGGAAAGAAAAATATTGGGATAAAATAAAATGGAGGAAAAAGAGGGAAAGGGAAAATAGGTAAATGGAACAAACTGGAAATATGAGTGTTTGTGTACATATGTGTACTTTTATGTCCGCACTTCCCTGTAATACAAATCAGGAGGGTAATTACAAGTAAAATAAAATAAAAGGAGTATGTTGTGAGGGAGTCTGTTCTTAAAATCATTTTCAAAAACATTTTTAAAAACATTTTCTAAACATTATTTAAAACTATTTTCTACAAACGACAATCAGGGTGAGAACGTGTAGTAAAAAGAAGGAACTGGCCGTAAGGATAAATGGGAAACGAAGGCCAATATGTGTGTATATATACTGTTTTCATTTGGAAATATGGATGTATAACTTCAGATAGTGTGTATGGGCTCTCTTATGGGGGCCAGAGCTCTTTGAGTGGGTCTTTGTATTATAATGCCACAGTTTTTTGGAGGAACATCCTTAGATACTGGTCGAATCTTATACTATACTCTTTGAAGGTGTGGATGGTCCTGCCTTGAGTAGGTGATGTATATTTTAGAGTGGGGACTTGACGGGTTTTAAAAATTAGTCAGAAAACAATTTAAATCCAACTCTACATTCATTCCCTGTGGCTGAAGGGTATCCAAATTGTATATCCATTTGGTTTCGTTTCTGGATATTTTGATGGTTTTGTCCTCACCTCTCCAGTGGGCCCTTATTTTATCAATACCGTAAAACACCATTTGTCCTGGGTCCCGGTTATGGTAATCCCTAAAGTGTCTGGAAACACTGTGATTGGGGTACCCTTTTTTAATGTTTCTAATGTGTTCTCCTATTCTGGTTTGGAGTTCTCTTGTGGTTCGCCCCACATATTGTCTGGAACAGGGACACTCTATAATGTAAGTGACATGCGTGCTCTTGCATGTGATGAGCTCATTTATTCTAAATTCTTTTTTGTTTGAAGATGACTGGAAGGTAGTTCTCTTCTTTTCAGCTTTTTTGCTATTCCTACAAGGGAGGCATTTGCCACATCTGAAAAAACCTTTTAGATTACCTGCTACTTTAATTTGTTTTGGG